>NC_050460.1:60712551-60870051 GCF_903995425.1 Onychomys torridus | reverse complement strand
GAAGGGGAAAATGAGAAACTATATGCTCTAAGAGAGCCCCTTCCTCCCTATGACCCACTTTCTCAAAAGCCCCACATACCTCCCAATAAAAATAGCCAGAGTGCGTGGTATGGCTTGAATGGAAGTCTTTGTCTGCTCCACCCCAGCCTCCCCCTTCCCATCCCAGAGTCCTGTTTCATCAGCTACCTTTGAGTAATTCTAACTGTGCAGGTACCCTGGTGGTAGAGCCCAGAGCACAGCCAGCAGTCCCTGCCCGCCTGCCCGCTCCCACACTGGCTTGACACCCACTCAGGCAGAGAAAACCCGTAGCCCTCAAACCAAAAGGACATCACCCACCAGTAATTAAGGCCAGGCAACAGCAGCAAGTACAGACAGGGTAGGGGTGGGGGCACTCATGCAAGTTTAAATGCCAGAGCAGGTATTCGAGCACCTACTAAATAATGGACGGTACTCACTGCCCAGGCCGATGGCCAGCGCCAGTATCAAGGCAATGATCCCGATGACGATGATCGGAAAAAACTTCAAGGGCAGCAGGGACAAGATCTGCGCCGCCACTGCATCTGCATCTGAGAACCAAAGGAGTTGTGGGGTGCAGGGAGGGGGAGCCAGGGAGCACTGACGTTGAGTGACATAAAACTTAAAGTTTAGCCGTGTGTTCCCTGTCCCCTCTGTGCAGAGCAAGTACCAGCCCAAAGACAGCTAGCTGACTTCATTAGATGAATGGCCACCTTGTCTGGGTCAGTCTCAGCCTCCCAGCTGTGGCCCGGCTCTCCATCCCAGCTTAGGAGACATTGTTGTGGGTTGAAAAGTATCCTCCAAAGGAGCCTTTGACACCCTAACCCCCAACAGCCAAGAATGGGATCTTACTTGGCGGTCACAGAGAACACAAGTTAGGATGAGGTCCTTAGAGAAGGCACTAATCTCGTATGACTGGTGTTCTCAGGAAGGGGGAAACTTCAACACAGACCCGGACATGCATAGAAGAGAGATGACGGGAACAGACAGCCATGTGAAGATGAAGGCCAAGGGCAGAGTGACAGGTCCACAATTCAAAGAGTCCCAAAGGCTGTTGGCCAAAGGTCTATATCTGCATGAGGCCTGGCGGGGACTATGTGCATCCATGGGAACAGGGCCTTACTGATATCAAAGCTTTCAGACTTTCAGCCCCCAAAAGGAGACAAGGAAACTCTGTTGACTGAGCCACTCAGCTGTGGCATTTTGTCCCAGCAGCCCTGGGAGAACAGTTTAAGGAAGTCCCAGGTCCCAAGGATGTGTCCAGAGAGGGTGGTGTGACATGAGATTTTTATGCCATGTGCTTGAAGCCAGGAGGGCACTGGGCTCTCTCAAATCATCCAGAGCTAGCGTTCCCCCCCAGAGTCACGCTCAACCTTTGTTCCAGGCCATGCACCACACATGGGCAGAGGCCACCATATAGGCAACATATCCCCCAGTGTAGGGCTGTCCGGTAGCTCACTCACTGTCCAGTTTAATAAATTTTGTGTCTGCTTCCAGATCAGAGCTGGCATAGCTCAGCTTGCAGCTCCTAAAGACTGGGGTACCTGGGCTCTGATTTCTTCAGCTGTCATGGAAAAAGGGAACTGGCCTTTGGGCATATATGTGGATCATCTTCTTGATTAATAATGGACATGGAGAGCCCAGATCATTGTGGGTGATGCCACCTTGGAGCAGTGGTTCTGAATGGCATAAGAAAGTGGGCTAAAGAAATCTGTAAGCAGCACCCCTCCAGGTTCCTGCCCTGACTTCCCAGGATGATGGACCATGGGCTGCAAAGCTTGCATAAACCTTCCTTCCCCAAATTGCTTTTGGTCATGATGTTATCATGATGTTATCACAGCAACAGAAAAGCACATTAAGACACTGGGGATGGTGAGTAAAATGCATCTCAAGAGAGGGGGCGGTGCCCACAAAGGACAGACAAGCAGGAAAACCTCCCAATCTCTCTGGAAATGAACCAACAAAAAATGGACCTAAATTCATCCTAACATCATAATGACTTTGCTGGTACCACACCCGATGGTGCTCACAGCGAAGGGACCAGGGACCACAGGCTTCTCACACAGCACAGGGGCGGGACATTGTTCACTTCCCATTTGTGTGAGACTGGAGATGTCTCTACACGGCTTAAAAGCAGATGCTATTTTTGACCTAGTAACATCACGTCTAGGAAGGTATCGTCAATGTTGTTATGGGTGTGTACACAGATGTCTGTCTCCACACACCCTGTGGGGGTAGGGGTAGGGGATGCTGTTCCGGAAACTGGAAAACAGGAAGCAGCCAGAGAAAGGGCAGCAGGAAATCCCCAGCATCACCATGGCCTGCATGGGATGGAGTTCCTAGGGGTCTTTTCCAATTTCATGAGCCCACTCCTCCCATCCTGCTCTTCATACTCTAGCAATCCAGATGGCTTAAAAAGAACCCTTAGGGGATCCTGGATGCAGGCTGTTCAGAGATACATCCTGAACTGTCCCAGTTCCCACCCTCACCCAGCCCCAGGGTCATCATTCTAATTGCTCCTAAGCTGGACTCTCCAAACCGGCAAGCCACAGACGGCTCTCAGCACAAAGACCCCACAGGAACATTCGTCAGAGGAAAAATGCTTTACCTAGTAGGCCAGTGACTCATGACACCAACTGTCCTTCTTTTGGTGGCTCCACTGCTCATTTTAACCAGGCACCTAACTTTGGTGAGAAATCAGCTTGCCTGAGTTTTCTAGAAAGGCTGCGGCCACTGTTCCTAAGGACTTCCTGGAGGGCTCAGGGTTTTCCTGGCCAGCTTTTGGCCTCTTTCAAAATGAACCAGAGCCAATGTGGAGCTTGGGTCTCTGAAAAGCTCCAAGAAGAGAAGAAAGCAAAACAAACTAGAAAATACTGCCCCCAGGGAGTTAGCAAGTGCCCCCGACACAAAGGGGCTCCTCCTGAGCATCCTCCAACTTCTGCAATTCGCAAGATCAGGAAAGGGACAGGTCCGGCTGCTAATGTGAAAATACCCAGGGAAGGTGGGAAACAGCAAAGTCACGGAGTGCCTAGCTAGCGTGTGTAAGGTCTGGTTCAATCCCCAGTACAGGAAAGAGGGGAGAAGGGAAGAGAATGATGGACAGAGGGAGGCAGGAGAGAGAAAGAAAGAGAGTGAGAGAATATTCAAGGAGATCCCCCCTTCCAACACACACACACACACAGACAGACAGGGACACTTGACCGCATTCCCCACTCCTGCACAAGGCCCACATCACAAAGTCCCACCTACCTGGTGCCACGGGACTTATTTTCAAATCATCCAAGCCAAAGAGTGATCGGAAGGAGAAGGGGGCTTCGGCTGCCGGAGGATCATTTTCCCCCATGGTGACTATCTCAGGGCCTCTGATGTTGGCTTCTGGCTCCACCTCCACCTGCTTAGCCAGGAGTGAGCGGGATTGGTCCCTGTGGGGAGTGTGGGCACCAGGGCTGCCTCTGTCCCATTTGAAATCCTTTCAGTCAGCCGTGAAGCCCACAGATATGTGTCCCAAATATCTGTCTACTGAGAACACAACTTTCCTTGGACCACGGTAAACAGAAGAGATTGTTGATGTATATATATAACTAGAGTTGATCAAAGAGCGGAATTTTAATTCCTCTCCAATAACAACGATGGCTTCCAATCTTAAAACCCGTCAAGTGACACTGTAAAGATAAGCCCCTTTGTCACCCAGAAGCCACTGTGCCGTCCTTCTTTAGGAGACAGTGACCATCTGAGTGACTTCTAAGGCTGTCTTTCCTCTGCCCTTCAACATTTGTTCTTTCTGGCCATAGGATTTACCTGTCCTAGACATATAAGATGTTCTGAGACTCAATTTGTTTGTCTCAAAATGTAGGCAGCAGAGGGGAAGGGCACAGGCACGCTGGCAGTAGCTTCCCACAAACACAGCCCTTTCCTGGCTCATGCAGACACGACCTAATTGAAAAGGAAAAGTATCCAAGCCCTGGGAACCCAGGCCACCCAGCCAAGTGAGGAGTGGCTGGGAGTCTCTGCCTCAGGCCAAACCCACACAGGTCTCTGTTTCCTACGGTAGAGACTTTCCAGAGAGGGTGAGCAAGTGCAGACCGGAAGGGTGCTCTCAGGTGAGTCCCAGGTGATTCCTCCCAAGTACACAACCAGGGTGTTTAGGAATCTGCTTCCGTCCAGGCTGAGGTCCACAGAGACCCCCTGAAGGCTGGTGAGCACCAATGATGAACCTATGTCTGCCTCCTTCCTGGCTACCTGTTGTGTTTGTCCACATTCCAAGTGGAGCTACACACCATTAACGACTGCCCTTGTTTCTCACAATATTAGTAAACGCTAAGCTTTCTGGAAAATCGGCCCCGGGGGAGTATCTCCTCCCAAGCAGGCCTTGGTTGGCAGGTCTCACATGAGGAAGCTGAGCTGTGACACAGAGCACACCCCGGAGGTGCCCTCCCCACCCCCGGCCCCCTTACTTACTATTTCTGGAGCCGACATCATATGAAGCAGTAATAATTTCCTCTTTCATTATAAAAATGAGCGTGAGGGTAAGCAGCTGGCAAAGGGGAGTCCAGGAGGAAAATATTTCCACCAAGTCACTCAGCCTTGTCTGCTCTGAGGCCAGCGGCATCACCGTGGCGCCTCTGTAACTTGATCTGGATGTGGTTATCAGGTGGCCCTGGTGGTATGGCCTCAAAGATGGAGAGAACAGCTTGTAAATGAATAGAGCCAGACTCAGACGAGTGTCACAGAAGAATGTAGGGCTCGAGGACACTCCTTTTGTGAAGGTGACCAAAGGGGCCACACCCAGTGCCAAGCAGACAGCCCCACAGAAGGGCAGGTCAGCACTTTCAGCACTTGGCTGGACAGTGCCGTCCACTCAGGTGACTGAGCCCCCCGGGTTTAGTCCTACGGCTGCCCTGAGGACAAAAGACAGAAACTAAATCATTTGCCTGCAAATTTCTTGATGTCATTGTTTTTAATAGATGAGTAATACTCCGTTGTGTAAATGTACCACAGTTTCTTTATCCGCTTTTCGGTTGAGGGACTTCTAGGTTGCGTCCAGTTTCTGGCTATTACTAATAGAGCTGTTACGAACATTCATTCAACTTGATATGCCACGTTTGGTTGATATCCATGGGAGGCCTGCCCTCCTCTGAACAGAAATGGAAGAGGAGTGGATGGGGGTGTGGGGGGTGGAGAGGTGGGGGTGGAGAGGTGGGGGTGGAGAGGTGGGGGTGGAGAGACTGAGAGGAGAGGAAGCAGGAGAAACAGTGGTAGGGTTGTAAAATAAATAATAAATAGAAAATAAACAAATAAATAAATGAATGAACAAATTAATAAATAATAATAAATAAATAATAAAAGACAGAGTCTGCTGGGCAGCGGTGGTGGCGCACGCCTCTAGTCCCAGCACTCAGGAAGCAGAAGCAGGCGGATCTCTGTGAGTTTGAGGCTAAGCCTGGTCTATAGAGTGAGATCCAGGACAGCCAGGGATACACAGAGAAACCCTGTCTCAGAAAAACCAAAACGACAGAGACTAAAGTTCTCCGAGAGCTTATGGGTCCTGTCTTAGCTCTGACTACTCTCCCAATCCCAAGATGAACATTTATTGAGCTGGTGATAGGAGACTTGACTCTTAAAGCTTTCTTTTCTTTCTCCTAATTGGCCATCTTAGACCGTCACCTAGAATGTTCTGTCACAATCCCCACAGTGACCAGGGCCAAGAAGGGCTGACTGTGAAACCTAAGTGCTCCAACAGTACTGAACAGACACACAGACAACCAAAAGCCAACAAGGAGGCAAGCAGAAGTCAAGCGAGTCTCCCAGCCCCCTCACACCACTGGCACACAAGCGACTTCTCTTGGGCGAGTGTGGAGATGCACTATCCACAGGGAGGGCTTCCTTCCTCTGTCTGACCTGAAAGACAACTTTTTAAGGTATGAGGAAAGGAATAAATCAGCCAGAGGATTTCCTGGCTGACATGAACCAGCTTTCCCCCCCCCCCTCCCCATCTCCTCCCTCCCTCCCTCCCTCCCTCCTTCCCTCCCTCTTTCCTTTTGTTCTTGTTTGCTTGCTTCCTTTTGTTTTCTGAATCAAAGTCTCATGTGTAGCCCAGGCTGGCCTCAAACTCACCGTTCTTCTGCCCCAGCCTCAAGCCCTAGGGTTACAGAGAGATGAGTAGAAACAGGTTCATATTTTAATATATTGTAGATATAGAGGTAAGTGTTCAAAACTTGTTATTTAGAAGAGAAAAACATCATACTTGAATAGAGCTATTTATCAGACCCATATTTACTATTTTCTCCTCTGAGTGATGTGGGATGAAGCCGCTGTACACACACACCTCACAAAGCCTTGCCTGTGTTGAAGATTTTATAGACTGACTAGAATTTTATGGTGTGTGTGTGTGTGTGTGTGTGTGTGTGTGTGTGTGTGTGTGTTGAAATGTTGTGGGTCAAGAGCCAAATTATCTTGGGCTATCTTTAATCTCTTCACGGTCCTTTATCACCCACCTCTTTGTCGGACCTAACATCCTTTCAACTAACAAGTAAAGCCCCTGGGATGTATTAATTTAGCAGACCACTGGCTTCTCCCAACCCTAAAGCTAAGAATGCCCTCAGATAGCATCTGAGACTTATGGGACTTAAGCTGTCTCTGCTTTCCTGCATCCCATCTAGTTGATGTCCCTGGCAATGGGTTTGAAAATGCCTTCGTTTAGACCGCCTTTTGTTCTGTGACTATAAAAGTTCGTGTAATGTTTCCACAGTGAAACGCTGTCATTCAGGGCAACTTGGACCCATGTGACTCCCAGATGAATCACAAGGAACTATCTCTTAGTTCCCTTTGGAGTTTTTTGCCTTGATGGTAGCAAACTTTGTCTATTTCTAACAGTCAAATTCGAGATAAGTACATTGATTGGGAAATTCCTCTTGAATCCCTCAGGGGAAAAGGAGAAAGAGTGGAAGCCTGGAGGTCTCCATGGCAAAGGAAACGGACATGCAGAGAAAGAGACCGCCCGATGTCCCTTGGGTGGGGACTATGCCAAAGGAAGAATGTAGTAGAGAACCAAATGGTGGTTGTGGGGTCAGGGTGGAGTGAGAAGTGGGGAGATAGGGATCAAAGGGTGTAGATTTAGATACACAGACTGGGCAAATCCGGCGTCAGGTGTGATCTCACGGACACAGTGCTGCACTGAATGCTGGACAGTCTGGAAAACTGATTTCAATGGGCACTTATTGCTCCTGCAGAGGATGGAGTTTGGATCCCAGCACCCATGTTGGAAGGCTCACAACTGCCTGTGACTCCAGCTCCAGGGGATCCCCAAAACCTTCTTCTGGCACCCTCACACATGTGTGTGCACAAACACACAAATAAAATTTTTAAATTTTAAAAATGTATTTATATTCTTATGTATGAGTGTTCTGCACATATGCCTGCAGGCCAGAAGAGGGCATCAGATCCTATTATAGAGGGTTGTGAGCCACCATGTGGCAGGGAATTGAACTCAGGACCTCTGGAAGAGCAGCCAGTACTCTTAACTGCTGAGCCATCTCTCCAGCCCCCAAACAAAAATTTTTAACTAAAAATAAAGAATGCGTCTATTTGATTTGAGAAGTCATGTGTGTGTGTGTGTGTGTGTGTGTGTGTGTGTGTGTGTGTGTATGTGTGTGTGTAAAGAGAGAGAGAGAGAGAGAGAGAGAGAGAGGGAATTTTCTAATTAAATAAAAGTTTAAAGATATTATAGTAGAAATAGAATAAACTCACATTTTAAAGGTGAAACATTGAAGTCCCTCCTCTACAGTAAAGAGTAGCATGGAGGTGTCATCACATATATTCAGCATCTTATTTGGGGTCCAACATAGTACAATCAAGGCAGAAAGAAAGCTAGAGAGACAGAGAAAAGAAGAAGATTGGGAGGAAAAAGGAACAAACAAGATAAAAAAGAAGGAACTATATAAAGAAAAATTGTAAGAGCTGGTGAGCAATAAGGACATGAAGCTGAGTGTGGTGGTGGCAGCGGCGGCGCATGCCTTTAGTCCCAGTGCTCAGGAGGCAGAGGCAGGAGGAGCTCTGTGAGTTCAAGGCCAGCCTGGGCTACATAGCAAGTTCCAGACTAGCCACGGCTACTTGGTGACAGCATAACTCAAAATCGGATAAGAATAACAATTTAAAAATAATAAAATAAAATGTCATCATCACTCATAGGTAATTTTTAGAATTCTAAAGATAAATTATTAGGATCAATAAATAAATCCAGCAGGACTTATGGATATAGAGCCAGTAGGAAAGAATATAAACATGGTGATAATTTACCAACAACAAAGCATGATCATGGACATCTTAAAAAAAGATATAACTTGGGTTGGGGATTTAGCTCAATGGTAGAGCGCTTGCCCAGCAAGCACAAAGCCCTGGGTTTGATCCTCAGCTTAAAAATAAAAAGATATAACTTATAGGAGCAGCAAGGTTTGCTCATTATGTAAAGACAGTGTAATATATACCGGATGATCTCTACCCAGAAACCACTGCAGCAGAAGTGAAAAGAACTAAAGACTAGCAAGCCCGTGTCGGGAAAGTTAAAAGGGATAAATTCCTTGAAAAACAATTTAACAAAACGGATCATATAAATTAATGCGCACATTAAAACTTGCCAGCAAAGAAACTTCTAGGCCCAGGACATTTCACTGACAAATCTGTACAAATATTTTTTAAAAAGAGAAATTATACAGTGTTTACAAAAATTCAGATAATTGGGAGAAGGGAGACACCTCTTAGCTCCTTCTTTGGGCTATGGGAAGACTGGTCCTGAGGGGAACACCCAGCCCTGATCTGCAGGGGTGCAGGCTTTGAGCACCAAAACCTACAAAGCCCAGGGGCAATCCAGGTGTGGATCACCTGTGCAAACACTATGAAAAACGAAATAAGCCAGATAGTGGTGGGCATTCCTTTAATCCCAGCACCCCAGAGGCAGAGGTGGGTAGATCTTGTGAGTTCGAGGCCAGCCTGGCCTACAAAGTGAGTTCCAGGACAGCCAGAGCTATACAGAGAAACGCTGGTCTGATTTCTACTGTGCCATCAGTGCTGGGCCCTCGCCAAGACTCTTCTTGGATATCCTGTTGTTGCCCTGTGTTGTGGAGATCCTGCAGCTTTGGCTCTTTGCAGTGAACACTTGTAAGTAAAGCTACATGGACCAAAAGGGTTTACTGCATGACTCACTGTGTCACATGGCAGCTTCCATGACGAGATTTCTAAATTCTCCTAAATTTTATTTTACTTGTGGGGGTGAGGGGGCATGTGGGAGAGTTGCAGGGGCAGAGGGCAGATGCAAAGGGACAGGGAAATAAATGGGACCAAGATGCACGATGTGAAAGACACACTGAATGAATAAAAATAAAGGAAAAAAAAACAACAACAACAAAAATAAAGAGAAACCCTGTCTTAAAAACAAAAACAAAAGGAGCCAGCCAAGCGAGTTCACAGACACAGATACAGACCCCCTTTATCAAGCGTTAGCACAGAGTCCTCAACAGTAAAATGCATAAACATACACATGCATATTGCATATATGTTTATAGAAAAGTGTGTTGGGACCCGAGGATTAACCCTAGGAAACAAGGCTGATATGGCATTGAGAAGCCCACTTTTGCCTTCACTGGAATAATATGGCAAGTTATGGTACAATAAAATCATATACAGCCCAGATATTACAAGAACGGTTTGAAAGGAAGAAGAAAGCCACTGTTATCTGGAGATTAGGTCACATTATGTCCATTAAAAATGCCAAAGAATCCCTGGAATTCTAGGAGTGATAAATCAACTTAGCAAGATCCTTATACAAAAATCAGTTGCACGTCTCTACCACTACCAACAATTAGGAATAGATGTTGTTTTTAAAGCATCATTTACAGGGGTCTGGAGAGATGGCTCAGTGATTAAGAGCACTGGCTGCTCTTCCCGAGGACCTGGATTCAGGTGCCCAAATCCACATGGTAGTTTACATTATTGTGGTAGTTCACAACTGGTTGTTACTTCAGTTTCAGGGGTTCTGATGCCGTCTTCTGGCCTCCATGGGAACCAGACATGAATGTGGTGCACATACATTCATGCAGGCAAAAGTAGCCATACACATAAATTTTATATATATATAATTTAAAGACAGGTACACTCCTAGAATCCACAAATTTGGGAAGCAGAGGCAGAAGGGTCAGGGATTCAAGGTCATACTTTACTGCATAATGAGTTCAATGCCAACCTGAGCTATATGAAAGCCTGTGTAGGTAGCTAGCTACACAGAAGAGATATAAGCTGCAGTCTTAAGAGGAAATATGGAGGAGGCAAATCATAGGCCAAGTAAGCGATTTGCACAGCTTTGGGGCTACTCTGTACATGGGCAGAGAGACTAGTGTCAGTCACAGTAGGACACAGTAAAGATAAAGGTAGAACAGTCAGAACCAGATTGTTTGTATTAGATGTTGCAAAAGAGAGAAAATTACTGAAAATTCAAGTAGAAGAAAAACCTACTATGAGCTAG
Source organism: Onychomys torridus (assembly GCF_903995425.1). Taxonomy (NCBI): domain Eukaryota; kingdom Metazoa; phylum Chordata; class Mammalia; order Rodentia; family Cricetidae; genus Onychomys; species Onychomys torridus. Next base: position 60,859,523 of record NC_050460.1, on the reverse strand, counting down.
ACTTGAAAAATACCCTGGCATCTCTGGAGGGAATGAAGATAGCTTTTCATTTATAATAGCATCAAAAACATAACTGGATGAGCCAACAAGACGGCTCGGTGGATAAAGTACTTGTCATACAACCCTAATAACCTGAGTTTGATCTCTAGAACCTACACAAGGATGGAGGGGAAGGGAGCAACTCTACCATGTTGTCCCCCTGGCCTCCAAATATAAGCTACGGCATGCACCCACAGATAGACAACAGACATGCTCACACACAAAAAAAATCATAAATAAAACATTTTTAATTAAGAAAAGAAACAGGAGGCTGGAGAGTTGGCTCGTCCAGAGGTCCTGAGTTCAATTCCCAGCAACCACATGGTGGCTCACAACCATCTGTAATGAGATCTGGTGCCCTCTTCTGGCCTGCAGGCATATGTGTAGGCAGAATGTTGTACATATAATAAATAAATAAATCTTAAAAAAAGAAAAAAGAAAAAAACCTGAAAATTACAAAACACTACTGGAAGAAATTAAGTAGAGTGTTATACCGTATTTCTAGAAGATATAATACTATTAAAATGTCAATTCTCCTCAAGTGATATGCTGACTCAATCTAACCTCACAGATTGTTTCTGGCAAAAAATGAATTAATTAATGCATCGGTTTTTGTTGTCTTTAGTATTCCTTTCATTTCTCGTCTTAAAATCAGTTTTTATCAAAAGGTGCCCTTTCTAAATACTCAGTTTGGTAGTCTTGGGAAGAAGAAAAACAAAACAAAAAAAACAAACAAAAAAAACCACGTCACTTGTATAAACACGACTTAGTCAGGTCCCTCAGCCCTCAACTCACTCCCACTCTACCTCAGGCAACTGCTGATCTGCTCTCTGAAACTGTAGCTCAATCTTATCCTGTCTAAATGGCACCTAAATAAATCCACACAGCAAGTGTGATGGCGCCTGGCCCCTGGCACTCGGTGTGATGAGCTCCTCTGTTCATTCACGCTGCAGGAAACAGGGCAATGATTCTTCCTGTGGATGATCACCACTCCATGAGCTCACGACTCTCTGTGTCTGTTAGCAGCTGGATCTCACTTGGACTATTTGGATCGTTTCCAGTTTGGAACTATGATAAGTAAAGCCACCACCATGGATGTTTAAAGACGATTTTTTTATGAGGACATACATTTTCACTTTTCCCTGGTAAAATCTCAGATCAGAATTGGTCACGGAGTCAATGTATGTTGGTTGACCTTTATAAGACATAGTGTCAACATGTTTTCCAAAGTGGTTGGACAAATTACAATCTCACTAAAAATGTGGGTGTTTCAAGCGTTTTCTCACCTCGTGAAAGCTTTACCTTGTTGGTCCTTTTGACTTTAGCTCCAAATCTAGCTGGTACTGAGGATATGTGCTGTGGTCTTTATTTACAACCTTCAGTTATGAGTGAGGCTGGACATCCTTCACAACTGCTCTTAAGTCTTCTTCTTCATCAGGTGCCATTTAGATGCTGTCCTAATTTTAAACTTGCTTATTGGTTCTCTCCTTAGCTGTAAGAATGCATACTTTGCATATACACTGTATATTCTGGGTATCAGACCAAGTATGTAGGCGGAGAACATTTTTCTCCCACTCTGTGGCTTACCTTTTCTTTCGTTTCCTTTATGATACTTTTCAAAGAGTAGACATTTACAACTTTGATGAAGCCCAATGTGGAACAATAAAAGATCGTGGATTATGCTTGTGATGCCCTAAGAAAGCTCTAGACCCTACAACATAACGTGCATTTTTCTTCTAGGCTTTCTTTGGGGAGGGTTGAAGTTTCAGATTTTACATTTTAGCCCGTCCTCCATTTTGAATGAACTCCATACACACTGTGCAGTTCCCCGGCACTGTTAGTGAAACGGCAACTCTTTCCGGGGAATTACAGTGCCTGATTATTACAGTTGACTGACATGTATGTGAGTCATCGGCACCCTCTACAGTGCACATACAGCCTGCTCTTTGAACTTACACAAAAAAAGCTAAGAATGTAGAACCATCTCACAGACACAAAATCAGAGCACTCCCACACCGTAGTAACTAAAGAATGAGTGAACACAAAAATGAATAAACCAGACGAGAGAACAAGACAGAGCCAGAAGCAAACGACATCTGTCAGTCTCGTAGCTGGCAATCCACTGGCATGTACCGGTCATGTCGGAGGGAAAAATAAAGAACCTTTAGCCTGACTTCACACCATCCACAAAGTGCTTTCTAACCAGCCCTGAGCTAAACAGGAACGGCAGGAACAGCAAACTTTCCAGAACAGAGAGGAAGACGCCATGTTCACCTATGTGGATAAACAACATCTTCTCAAACAGGGAACAGAAGATGCCAACCAGAGCTTCCACAGAGTGATTGAAAACTAAAATAAAAACCAGCAGCCAATGGGCAGAAACAAGCAGGGAGATCCAAGCACACTCTTCCCCCAGAGAGGCTAATCCCAGACCAGTAAGCCTATGCCACAGCACTGGTGTCCTAGTACTTTGGGGAAATGCAAATTATAACTGCAGTGAAATGCTCCTGTACACAGACCAGAGGGCTGAAAATGCCAGGCTCCCCATCCTCCACTGGCCAGAGGGCACGACTGTCGCCTCTTCCTGTATGTACATCAGCGAAGAAATCGATGGAGGAAAAAGACACCGTCTAGTAAGGTGTTATTTAGTGACAGCAGTGAATGAACTACAGAGCAAGCAAGAGCATGGATAACTCCCATAGACATAATTTCAAGCAAAGAATCAGGACATAAAGAGCTAAAGGGTTGAAGTACTTTGCCTAGCACGGTTGGGACCCTGAGTTCAATTCCTGACATGAAAGAAAGAAAGAAAGAAAGAAGAAAGAAAGAAAGAAAGAAAGAAGAAAAGAAGCATGCCATGATACTGCACGTGTTCCAGTGTTCTAGTAGCATGAGGAGATTTGTGGGAGATGAGGGACCCACAAGAAGAGGCAGGGTGGGGCAGATCCTCTGAGGGAATGGAGAGTTCTGGAACAGGGTTTCATGACCTGCATTGCTTGCACTGGACAAGCTCACCCTTTGCTGTACAGACTGTCCTGGGGGCCGTGGCAGCTGATGGCAGCTGTGGTTGACATCCACTTAGTTGTCACCATGTTCCCGCCCCTCTCAGATTTTGACCACCACAGATGTCTCCAGACACTGCCAACTGTCCCTTTAGGGAGGGGGAGTGTGTATAAAACGAAAATGCCCTAGGTTTTACATTATGGTTTCATTGGTCCTGGGGGAGAGGGGGAATGTGCTCACTTTATGGAAATTCCTCATGCTATGTACATAGCACTGGACTTTAAAAGTTCTTACTTTAAAAAAAAAAGTCAATAAAAACTAAAAAAAAAAAAAAATGTTTTTCTAAGGTTTTACAGCAAGTAGGGACAGTGCAAAGAGTGAATTTCAGGGTCTTGTCTGCAGACATGGAGGCTAAGGTCCAGGGTGGCTTGGGGTGGGTATCCAGCGGAACCCACAAGAGAATCCTGTTCCAGACTTCTGCTTCCTCCACCATCTCAGATATCCCTCCTCCCAAATGCTTCCTAGGTACACAGCAAGATCCCAGTGATGAACTTCAGGGCTAGACCCCACTGTGGAAGCAGATGGGTTTGGAAGACGCTGCTGTGGACCCACCAGCAGAATTTAAGCCCAATCATTGTGCAAACAGGATATTCGCTTGTGTCAGAAAGATCAAACAAGCCTTGAGGTTTTTCTTCACAGCCTCAGCCTGCCTCCTTCGCCGCTCTCACTTTATCTGGTCCTTGCAGTGAGCAGGCGCCTCTTGCCCAGCAAGCAGGAAGACATGGCTTCGGGGGAGACGCAGCTCTATGCCAAGGTCTCCAACAAGCTCAAGGGCCGTAACACCTCCTCGCTCCTGGACCCCCTCCTGGCCATGGGCTTCCCCACACACACTGCGTGAGTACTTGCAGCTGCCAAGGCCCTTCAGCCTGGCTTCCCTGCCCGGGTAGACCCCCTCCTCTGCACCACCTGCCATGCCACTTGATAAGCAGATGTTTGCCACTTCCTGGTAAAGTGGCCACCTTATAGTGTCTCAAAAGAGGGCCCCTTCCTCTTGTCTATACATGGGATGGTCTTGACCCTTGAAAGATCAGCTCTTCCCCCATGACTGATAGAGCCCCTGAAGCATGTGCATAGTAGAAGCCATGTGGGTCTCCGGCTGCCCACTCGTGGAGTTTGGGGGAGAGGGAGGGCAGATGTAACTCTCCTGCAGATCAGTGACTCCAAAGGTGAGGTTCAAAGTCTCTGACTCTGATATGAGCTTCTAAGGCGAGGACCCCCTGGTAGAACTACCATCCGAGTTTCTAAGCAGCCCGGGGAAAGCCATTTGTCTCTAGGGGAAAGTATCTGGAATGTCCGGTGACAAAAGAGAATAGATAAGAAATTCCAGAGATAGCCAGACTCAGCACCACCTGGCTCATCCAAGTCCCCACGCACAGAGAGGGCAGAGATACTGCTGACCATGGTCACATCATCCATTGCAAACCCACTTCTTAGCTGTAGTCCTTATTCCTAAGGAGACACAGTAAGTGTGCTTCTGGGAGCCTAGGGAGTGAGCCAAACGCTCCTTCAATGAGATAAAAAGACCCTGGCCACTGTGGAGGACATGGTATTGAAGCTAGTCCCTTCTCCTAATATCAAGAGGGCTTTGTTGTCACTAAATGGGGAACAGAACTCAGTCCATCAGGAAGCCGTCAATCACATGTTCACCATCCCGCTGCAGATGAGAATACCAAGGCCTAATGTTGGGGAATATTATCTTAAGGTGTATTACTTTTGTTTATGTTGCATTTGTTTAACTCTGTGAAGCTGTGTTACTGTGCCTGTCTAAAACACCTGATAAAGAGCTGAACAGCCAATGGTGAGGCAGGGAAGAGAAATAGGTAGGGCTGGCAGGCAGAGAGGATAAATAGAAGAAGAAATCTGGGAGGAAAAAAAAGTAGCCAGAAAAGGAGGAGGATCATCAGGGGCCAGCTCCCCAGCTACCCAACCAGCAATGCAGTAAGAAAGAAAGGTATACAGAAAAAGAGACCAGGAAAAGTCCAGAGGTAGAAAGTAGACTGGATAATTTAAGGAAAGCTGGCAAGAAACAAGCCAAGCTAAGGCGGGGCGTTTATAAGTAATAATAAGCCTCCATGTGTGGTTTATTTGGGAACTGGGTGGCACCCCCCCCCCAAAGAGTTAAAAACAAACGAACAAACAGCAACAGCCTAAAAGATAGCCTGTGGTGAGCCTAGCACAGGAGCCAGCTTCCAATGCCTCCCAGAGTCACTGTGTTGCTGCTCAAGCTGTGTGGTGGGCTTGCCTTCAAAATCCCTGCTAGCTCAAACAATAAACCCCTGCGTGTCTTCAAGCTCTTACTTAGGCAGGGCTCAGAGTAGGGCTCATGGCATGGCCTCTGTCATGGCCTCTCCAGGTGGCTACATCCCCACTGCTCTTCACACAAAAAGCTGTAGTGCTGGGTAGCACCACGTTGGGTTCCAGTGGGGACCGAGGTATCAGCCGATGATTGCTGGGTCTGTGGTCCACTCTGCTCTGTTTAGCCTACCTCAGCCAAACTCAAGTCAACGTATTTACATCCCAGGTCCCAGAATGAATAAGACACATGGAGCCCTGAGGAAAGCCCCAAGAGGCATTTGAGAGTGGGGGACACAGGAGAGGGATGTGGACCAGTCTGCCCCGTGGTTGGGTAAGGGATGCTTCCTGCTGAGCAACTGGGGTGGGGCTGCATGTGTCAGGAGTACAGGCTGCCCCAGATGACTTTTAGCAGCCACAAGCAGATAGGATTGGGCTTTGTTGCAGGGTGCAGAGAGAAAGCAAGAGAGGACAGAGGTCTTGAGTTCTAGGACTCCAGGGCCCAGGAAGAAGAGGTCAAATCATGGGAAGGGAGAGGGGGACGAGTTGAGGTGTGAATCACTATGTGAAAGATGGCGATCAGGGTTGGGGATTTAGCTCAGTGGTAGAGCTCTGGGTTTGATCCTCAGCTGGGCGGGGAGGGGGGAACAGATGGAGATCTTGTCATGAGGGTACCTATTGGGAAGTCCAGCAGCTTGGCCCAGGTAGGACACAGCATGGGAGAGCAGCCACTCCTTCCAAAGGAAAAAACAACTGGGCCTTGACCATCCTGTGTTCACAATCCGCAGGCTCAAAGCGCTGGCGGCTACAGGGAGGAAAACAGCAGAGGAGGCTGCAGACTGGTGAGTGGGATGGGAGCTGAAGGCCTACAGGGGCTTGGGGGACTGCCACCCAGACTCTGTTCCCTGGGTGGGCCCTCGGGGGGGGGGGGGCATTGCCTGTGGAAGTGTAACAAAATGACACCCATTCCCACCCAAGCCCACTCTGAGCCCAGGGAAGTAATACTACCCTCCTTAAGACATTGAGAGATTTTCTGACTTAAAAGCCAGATTTAGAGCTCCAGATGATCCTGCCCAGCATGCTGGGTTTCACCCCTAGTGCATAAGCGTGATCCAAATTTGACTCAAGAAAAGGTTTTTGTTTATTATATATGTTAAATAAGTAGGAAGGTGTTGTTTTTGTTGATATAAAATTCACCAGCCGGTGTACTTTCAGGAGGGGAGGCTAAAATCTTTTTAGATTATGGATTAGCCTATAGAAAAATGTCTGCCATAAATCAAACAATGAAGGGGAAGATGAATAGGAATCTCACTTACACAACTTAAGTAAAACATAGTCTCAGAACAGATGAAGATAGGTCTCTTCTGCATCCCAGAATCTAATCAATATGTATAATTCAGCTATCATTTGGCTTAAAAGGGCTTATTGGGAAATGTTATCATTTATACTATTTTCTACAGAGAAAATATTTTACTGTCTAAAATAACCCTGTTTTAAATTATAACCTGTTTTTATGTTCAGGCTGTCTGAGCATTATTTCTCCTGCAGTTGTATATAAAATACTTTTATATTAAAAAAAGGACAAAGACTATAGAATTGTGTTACATGAAATATAGAGAATATACAAATTCATAGAGACAGAAAGATTAGACGTTATCTCAAGATGGAGAAGAAAGGAATATAGAGCAATGATTTCCTAAGTGCAGAATCTCTGTTTTGTGTGATGGAAAAGCCCCACAAATGGACAGTAGTATCAGGACATAATATCATGAATGTAATAAGTCAATACAATTAATGTAATTAATGAATATCATAAATATAATTATTGAATGAATACTCCAAATGTAATCAATGAATACCACAAATGTAATTAATATCATGAGTGTAATTAATGAATATCATGAGTGTAATTAAAAATAAATTTTAAAAAATCCACTGGCCCGGCAGTGGTGGCACACACCTTTAATCCCACCACTTAGGAGACAGAGGCAGGTGGATCTCTGTGAGTTCAAGGCCAGCCTGGTCTTCCGAGCGAAATCCAGGACAGGCACCAAAACTACACAGAGAAACCCTGTCTCAAAAACAAACAAACAAACAAAAAAATCACCAAGCTCTCAGGCCACTGCAGATGGAAGAATTTAAAGACAGTCATGAATCCCCATGGTATCTCAGGGTACACCTGGAAGAGGGTTAGAGAAGGATGACCCTTCTTAACTCCCACTCCAGCCACCTGCTCATCACCTCAGCCTCCTGCCTTTGGGGGGGTGGGGAGCCTTATTTTAGGAGCCCCTCCCCAGCCGTGGTGTAACCTGACACCATCCTTCCACCCCGCTGGGAAGTCCCTCCCTCTCTTATCTGAAGTAGCCACAACGAAAACCAAAGGGCAAAGAGCAGATCCTGGGCTTGGCTGTGGCTCCCTGCAGAGCGAGCGTGCACGCAGACCTGGGTTCTCCTTTCCTGTGGCTGAGATCAAATGCCTGACAAGAGCAACTTAAAGAAGAAAGGCTTATCTGGGAGTGTTTGGGTGTGCACTCCGTCACGGCAGGGAAAGCCAGGCAGCCGGAGTGTGAGGCAGCTGGTCTCTTCTATCCACAGTGAGAAATGAATGCATGAAGCACACTCAGGTAACCCGCCCCCCCGCCCCCCCCCCCCCCCCCCCCCCGCCACACACACACACACACACCCCACTGGTGCTCAGCTCACTCTCTCCATTTTACTCAGCCCGGTACCCCTGTCCATGGGATGTTGCCACGCATTCAGGTTGAGTCCTCCTTCATCAGTGGACCCAGCCTAGACGTTCCTTCATGGACGAGCCCGGCACTTTGTCTTTAGGATTGATTCTAGAGCGAGCAAATGAACAACCAATATTTACCGTACCAAGGCTCCATTCCCAGTCTTACCAAAACATGACAAAAATTCTTCCAGCACTGGGTAGAAGCCTGTGAATGGATCTCAGGGTTCTGTGTTCTAGGAGAACCTCTTCCTATAAGACCACAGGCCAAGTGTGCACAAGGGGAGGGCATGCAGGCAGAGGACTTTCAAGCAGAGGGCGTGTAAACAGAGGGCACATGTTCAGTGCCTCCACTGGAGAGGGGAATGCCCAGAGTCCTAGCAATCTGACTTCAAAGCCAGCCTCCAGATTCAAACTATAAGCCAACCTCAGTGCAGAGAGGAGCCTGGATGTCACCTGCCAGTAACAGCCTAGCCAATGAGACTCACCAAGGAAGAGGAATGAACCCAGGTCCCTACACTTATCTGAGAGTAGTCCTGACGTCCTACAGGAACTAGGAAAGCACAGATTACATCACAAAGTGCCTTTGATGCTGTGGGGACGGGGAGGAGGTGGGAGCCGCTCCCGTCTGTGGGAGGCAGTGTGCCGTGTCCCTCAGCGCTGGGAACATGGGAAGTCGACCACCTAGCTCCACACAGTTCCACCTCTGTACAGAGCTCTTAAAAGATCAGATACACACGGAGACCTTGATCACCACTCTTAAAAGATCAGATACACACGGAGACCTTGATCACCGTGCTGGAAGCTTTGGAAAAGGGAAAGCAGTTGAAACGTCCCTGGATTTGGAAACAGCTGGAAGCAATGTTCCATACTCGTAAGACGGTCCTCAGGCAGCCTTGGAAAGACTCACACTGGTCATGTACCTAGATGTCTGCTCTCCACACGAACAAGCTCATGATCGATAACAAGCACACACATGTTCCATGGACCTGCTGCAAATACACCACCATTGGGGTGAACTCAGGAAAGAGGCACCAAGGGAGCCAAGAGGTGCAGGCCCCACCCCTTTCAACATCACCATCAAGGGAATTGGTTTACACCCAAGGTGTCGGCCCAGTGACAACACCACACTTCCTATCCCTAATGTGACATCACAGGCAAGTGTCTGTCACGGGGAGTTCTCCAAAGCTGTGATTGCAATGAGTGTGTGCTAAGCAAGCTAACTACAGCCTAGCTATTGCCTTATTTTCCCATGTGAATTTTGGCCTGTGCTTCTTGCTCTTCCCCGGGGGACAAATGTCTTAGAGCAGGATTATGAAGACACTGAGTGTTTTCCTCTGCACGTACCGGCTAAGTAATGGCTGCAGAGCTGTAGCCTGTGGTCTTGCTGCACTTCAGACACGTGGAAAATAGCCTTGAACCTTTGAAATAGATGCCTACGTTAACTTGACCAATAAATGGAAATTGGGTCTTTTCCGTTTTTACCTGTCTTGTGAGGAACTTCTATTTGGTGCTGTGCATCAGTTTTCTTGTCTTTAGAGTGATTTTCTTAGCCAGGTGTGGTGGCTCACACCTGTAACCCCAGCAGTGAGGAGGCCTAGATGAGCAGAATCACCAGCAGGCCTACCTGGTGTATAGACAGATCTGCCTCAATAAGTAAATAAATGCTTTTTTAATCTAAAAAAATATTCTTGAGTTTTTTAAAACAAAAAACAAAAACAAAACAAACAAAAACAAAAAACAAAACAAAAACAAACAAACAAACAAAAAAAAAACGGGCCGGGCAATGGTGGCGCACGCCTGTAATCCCAGCACTCAGGAGGCAGAGGAAGGTGGATCTCTGTGAGTTCGAGGCCAGCCTGGGCTACAGAGCTAGTCCAGGACAGGCTCCAAAGCTACAGAGAAACCCTGTCTCGAAAAACCAAAACCACAAACAAACAAACAAACAAACAAAACCCAGCAGTATTCAACTAAATTTTGTCCGGTCTTCCATGGTTTCAATTTTTCCACTTAATTTGAAGTCTGTGGTGAAGTTAAAAATGTGAACATTTTTCCGTGTTTCTACACCACAAAGGTACCTAGACCAGGACTCTCCCAAAGACTGGGGTCTGAGCCCCTCTGTCTTGGTTGCGTTGGCAGACTATAACGGGGCTGCGAACAGGTATGCATTGGTCTAGCCTGGAGCCACACAGCTCCTCCACTGGACGACATCTTTAAGGGATGGCCACAGTGCCAATGTGTTTGTGTGAGAACAGCATGCCCCTGACTTTGAGCTGGCGTCTCCAATGTCAATTGCCCTCGATGGGGACGGCTCCAAGTGATCTGCTGGTGTTTTCTGTTGCAGGCTGCATGGCCACTGCAGTGACCCTTCTCTGGATGACCCCATCCCCCAGGAGTATGCCCTCTTCCTCTGCCCTACGGGGCCCTTGCTGGAAAAACTCCAAGAGTTCTGGAGGGAGAGCAAGCGCCAGTGTGCGAAGAACAGAGCTCACGAGGTCTTCCCTCACGTGACACTCTGTGACTTTTTCACGGTGAGTCCACCCCCGGAGGCTTTCAGCGCTCACCAGTGCAGCGGATGCCGATTGTCTCTAGTAACTAGGCAGCAAGAGAACACAACTGATTTATTTTAATCAAGACACTAGCATGAGCCGGCTCCTTGGTGGGGATCTTTTCCTTCCTCTGGCCAACTTCAATTCATCCTTCGGGACCCGATTCATTTTAGAATCTTCAGCTCCCCAGGCAGAAGGAGGTACAACCTCAGGCTCTCTGCGTCTTTCCGTCGGTATCTCTAGGAGCACATTCAGGGGCTATGAGGGTGATGTGCCCCTCTAGGAAGGCAGATGCTGCCCTGGTCCTTAGCCACCCAGAGATTAGTGAAGTCCTGAACAAAGCAAGAGCCCCCTGTGTGATGACAATATTGAAGTATTGAAGACTGCTGATTTGGGTTGGACATAACCAGAGTCTTCCCTATGTCAGGGCCTGGCTCTCTGTAGGAGGGAAAAAAAAAAAAAAAAAAAAAAAAAAACATGGTCAAGTCAGCAGCCTCCCCAGGCACCATTGCCAAGACAAGAGGATGCACACTTGCTGGCAAAGAGAAGGTCTGAGTACAAGGATGGAGGACCCAAAGCCATTTCCTCTATACCTCTGTCTGATGAGCTAGAGAAGGGCCCACCTGATCTTGGGACAGTCAGGCAGAGCCTTCTCCTGCCACTCCACAGTGCTAGAGGAACATAAAGCGTAATGTGCAAGAAGGAAGCTTCCAGAAGCTGTCTCCAGGGAAGCAACACCTCCCAAGCATCCACAAAGCACCTCTGTGTGCCTGAGACTAAGAGATCTCTTGCTTTCTGGGGGTCTGAGCTGGGAGCCCGTGGGACACCGTGAGCTTCCTCTGAGTTGACTGGAGACCTCCAGAAGCTAACACACACACACACACACACACACACACACACACACACACACACACACACACACTGAGACAAGCAAGGAGCACAGAAGGAAAGAGAAGTGACTGGGGAGGTGACGGGGGACAGTGACAGGGGAGTTCCAACCTAGGCATGTAAAAGAGATCATATCCCAGAGAGACTCTTACCCAAGATGCCTCAAATAACCAAGCAGAAAACATGGGGGTGGTGAGCCTTTACTCCATAACTGCAGGGGCTACCTAGGGAGTATCCCAGTGCCTTGGATGGAAAACAGCCCATAGTGATTAAGCCTTGATTCTCAACAGGTGAATTAATTCAGCAAACACTGAGGATACACGTTCTCTGCTTCTCTTCCCATAGTGTGAAGACCATAAGGTGGAGTGTTTGTATGAGGCTCTGAGGCGTGCAGGGGACAGGATCCTGAGCTCCTTTCCTACCCTGGTTCCTCTTGTTCTCCATTCCTCTATCAGCTTCCTCGGCTTCTTCATCAATGACAGCCCTGCTGATATCATCAGAGAATTCGCCATGGCGTTTGCCACTGAGGCATCAGTCTTGGCAGGTAGGGCACCCCAGCTGTGGGCAGACACACTGTACCCTTTGGGTCCCAGGAGAGCCATACCTAAGGCTTTGGTGGACTAGCTCCTGTCTGTGGTGATGGCTCTTTCATGTCCAACCTCCAGAGGCTAGTTTGGTTCTTGTCCAGAAACAGCACACCAGCCACTGCCCTCAGATAGACACCCATCTCTCTGCCCCTTGATGGGTCTTATAGGCCTCACCTTAAAAGGAGGAAGGAAATTCCAAGGGTATTTATTTATCAGTTGGTAAGAGTGCTGGCCAGGACATGAGGTTCAATCCTCAGTGCTATGTATCCCAGGCATAAGGTCCACATACCTGTAATCTGGAAAGGGGAGGCAAGAGGATCAGAAGTTCAAGGAAAGCCTTCACTACATAGCAAGTGTGAGTCACACCTTTATTACATAAGACCCTCAGAAAGGAAGGAAGGAAGGAAGGAAGGAAGGAAGGAAAGAAAGAAGGAAGGAAGGAAGGAAAGAAGGAAGGAAGGAAGGAAAGAAGGAAGGAAGGAAGGAAGGGAAGAAGGAAGGAAGGAAGGAAAGAAGGAAGGAAGGAAGGAAGGAAGGAAGGAAGGGAGGGAGGGAGGGAGGGGGAGGGAAGGAGGGAGGAAGAGAAGAGAAGAGAGGAAGGAAGGGAGAGAGGAAGGAAAAGAGGAAGAGAAGAAGAGAGGAAGGAAGGGAGAGAAAGGATGGGAGGGAGGTAGGGAGGGAGAGAGGGAGAGAAGAATGATGAGGAAACCATACTGCCCAGCAGGAACCCCTATCCAGCATCCCGGTACTAGTTTACACAAGGTCCCCTCCCACCGGGAACCTCAGAATGGGACCTTATTTAACAGCAGGCTCTTTAAAGATGCAATTAGTTAAGATGAGGTCACACTGGGGTAAAGTGACCCTAAATCAATAACTGGTGTCCTGAAAAGGACACAGGTCGATAACAAGGAGGCCACTTGACCACAGAGGCAGAGATGGGTAGGATAGAGCCATAGCCAAGGGATGCCTGGGGCCACTAGGAGCTGGGTGACACCAAAGGACCCACCCCCAGAGCCTTCAGAAGGAATGTAGCCCTGCCCACACCTGGATTTTGAACTTCCGGCCTCCAGATTTCTAAGACAATAAACTGCTGTTTACATCACCCAGTTTTGATATCCTGTTGTAGCAGGAAGTGAGTGTCATGTTCCCCCATCCTGGTGGCCTGGAACTGAGCATTCTGCCTCATTGAACATGACCAGGGCTTTGTGTTGATAATAAGCCTCATTTCCTGGGAGAGCTGGCCCTGCGCTCTATCCATCTCCTGACCCTGAGCAGGCTCTTCCTGCCTTCCTAAGTTATGCCTCAGTCTGACCCAAGAGAAGCTAGGAGACTTCCCTGGGATGACAGCTCAGGAGAGTTCTGAGTCCCTTCCGGCCCACACCAGCCCTCTTGGTGAAACTGAACCCAGGTACACAGGGCAACAGAGGAAAAACAAAAGCCTATTAAGAAGTCAGTATGACTCACCCCTGGGTCTCCAGGGAAGCCAGACCAGATCTTTTCCAGGCTGTGCTGACTCACAAGGGGAACCCACTCTCTCCAACTGCAATAAAGGGTCACAAAAGGAATTTCCCATCACCTACACATACCTTCATGCCACCTTGGTGGCTGCTTTCCCAGAAGCTTGGGGTTCAGGGACCTAGCCAGGGTCTAGCTGGTGCTAAAGTCCCCTGTGTGGAGAATGCTGTGGTGAATCTAGCGCCATGATGCCTGCACCTTCCAGAACTTTCATTAGGAGAATAACAAGTCCTGTTTGCTTCATGGCCTGCACAGAAACGTGGCAAGAAGCTTTAGGGCATTGAAAGTCCTCTGTGGACTCCAGAGTCTGGAACCAGCTATCCTTGTCAAGTCCTGGCCATCAAAAAGGAAACCAAGTCAGAGAATGACTTTTATTCAAGGCCCCTGTGGCGATGAGGACAAAGGAGCCTTGAGGTCAGGTCTCTCCACAGCCAAGTCTGTGCCATTGGTATGAAGACACTGGACTGCCTCCTTAGAGTCTGAAATGCTTTGTGATCCAGCTGACACCAGACCTGGCTGTCCCTGGGACGGCACTCTCTGTTCTTTATCAAACCTGAAAGACTCACAGGCCAACCAGGAGCCAAGGGGTTATCAAGGTTAGAGGCCATCACAAAGACTGAACCTCAGCACTACCAGGGCTTCCACATGAGGAAAGGCAAAAGAACGCTAGACATGCTGTGGGTTTTACAGGCCATTGCTCAAGGAAATGTCTTCCTGAGACTCCAAGCAAAAAGCATTGGTCTGGAGTGAGGATGTAGCTCAGAGGGTAGAGTGTTTGCCTAGCCACAGTGAGGCCCTAGTTTCAATCCCTGGCAACACATAAACCTTGTACGGGAGTGTACATTTATGATCCTGGTACTCAGGAGATAGAGTCAGGAGGATCAGAAGTTCAAGGCCATCCTCAGCTACATAACATGTTCAAAGCAGTCTAGGACACACGAGATGCTGTCTCTAACTAAAACCGAAACAAAACCTAGTCCTGGCATCTAGGCCCTGTCGTGTGTGTACCAAAGAATGAAGGAGTCGTTCACTACATTTCTATCATTTAAACTAGCATGCAGACTAAGAGCTCTAAAGACCTGAGCCACATCTCTGTGCCTGCCTTTTGTTTTTCTTCAAAAACTCTGCAAGCATCCAACCACATCCTTCCTAACAGGCAGAGCCTAGTCCTTGCCTTGTTGAGAAAATGCCAACACTGAGGAGCAGGCATGGTAGGACCCAGGCATGATCAGATAGAGTTTCTGTCTATGCCAGGCAGGCAGGGCTGACATTCAGGGACACCTTTCAACACCCCTATTCTCGCCTGGCATTCAGAACGGGTACCTAACAGCCTATGTCCACTCAACATTCGGGGTGAGATACTCAGCATCCTGCATTTCCTTGACTCCACAGACTGTACTGTCAAGCCCTGCACCAAGCAGCTGCACCTGACCTTAGCCCATAAGTTCTACCCTCATCACCAAAGGACCCTGGAGCAGCTGGCCAGAGCCATCCAGCCCAGCCACACCTGCCAGTGGACAGCTGCCCTGTACTCCCGAGACATGCGTTTTGTACACTACCAGGTGAGAGAACCCGGACTGCTTGGTGGGCTAGCCCAGACTTCCTTGCTGGTAGGAGGTGAATAAATAAATACTCCTCTGTCAGCACTCACTTCTACAACCCTCCCTGAAGAGAAGAGGGGCCTCCTCTCTGTTAGCTCCCTCTCCTCATGTCCAGTATAGACGTAGCATGCCTTTCGAGCTGAAGTGGCCATGCACAATCATTTCAAAAGACAATGAAAACCCTCCCGTGGTATTAGAAAAGCCCATTGTCAAGATGTGTTAATATGTGGTTTGCTTATTAATTCACCCTGTGTAATGATTTTGGTGGGCTTCATTCCAAGGTTTCTTTCCTAAGAGCTGATTAGTTGAGGAAGACAGTGTGTTACACAGGGAATAAGTGTGAAGGAGTCACCAAATTCCCTGTCATAAGAGAATTGTGAATAGCTTCACACCAAGAAGGGAAGATATACACATTTGGTCACACTGTAGGGTCTTTCCTATAAGAGAAACAGATACATGGATAAATGATGGGTGAATGGATAGATGGGTGGGTGGATGGGTAGGTGGGTGAATAAGTGGATGGATGGATGGATGGATGATAAAATGGGTAGGTGAGTGGATGACAGATGAATGGATGGGTGGGTGGGTGGATCTATAAGTAGATGGATGGATGGATAAGTGGGTGGAACAATTCATGGGTGGATAGATAGATGTCTGAATGAATAGGTAGATGGATGGATGAGGGGAGGAATGGGTAGATGAGTGGATGGACAGATGAATGAATGAATGAATGAATGAATGAATGAATGAATGAATGAATAGGAAGGTTGAGAGGCGGGTAGGCAAGTGGATGGGTGAGTAGATAAATGGTCAGATGGCTGACTAGACAGATGGATAAATGGGAAAATGAGTGGGTAGATGAATGGACAGATGAATGAAAAAGTAGATGGAGGGATAGATGATGGGTGAATGGGTGGGAAAATGGGTGTGTGAGTGGATGGACAGATGAATGGATGCGTGGATGGTGAACAAAGGATGAATAAACATGTTGATGGGCAGATAAATGAATGGACAAGTGGGTTGGTGGATGGGTAGGTAGATGGGTACACAAAAGGATAGTTTGAAGAAAGGAAGATAGACATAAAACAGTATTTGGTACTGTTCCATACTGGCTCCACACTGTGTATCATTAGGCAAAGGCATGATGGGGGCTTGTAGGCATAAGACAGATCAGAGGAGCCAGAAGGCTAGACAGAAGGTATCTGGCTTCCTGCTGAAATTGTTTCCTAGCCAAACCCTCACTAAGACATGGGTCTACCGCCTCCTTTCTAGACCCTGAAGGCGCTGTTCCAGTACAAACCCCAGAACGAAGATGAGCTGATGCTCAGGCCTGGTGACTACATCTTCGTGGACCCCACTCAGCAGGAGGAAGCCAGTGAGGGATGGGCCCTCGGGATCTCACATCGGACTGGCTGCCGGGGCTTCTTGCCGGAGAACTACACAGAGCGAGCCAATGAGGCTGACACCTGGGTTAAGCACAGGTGAGAACTGCCCCCTCTGTGCCAGTTACCACCTGAAACAGTGGTGATGGGCTTCTAGATGGTTCTGTTCTTAGAAAAACAGTCCCCATGCTGGCCACATTATCCCTCTGTGCACACAGTAGACGTGTGATGTGTGATCTATTTATGGTTCTGCTGATAACCCTCTGGAAATCAGATTGTTTCAGTTGCTCTTCTGAGATAGTACTATGAAATACTTCCTTCTTATGAACATCACACAGTGCACACAGAGGTCAGAGCTGGGCCTTGGAGCATTCTAAGGAGGGTTAGCAATTTTCTAATGTTCTAGAACCAAATGACACAAATTTAACCTGGTCCTCTGCTTGGGGTCCTATAAGGCTGTGATCCTTCCCTAAGATCATGTGGTTGTTGGTAAAATGTACTTCCTGGAAGCACATTCCTGAAGGTTCGATTCTTCCGGCAAAATTGGCTGATCTCTTTATTTTAGCATTTAGCACCATCTGTCAAGGCTAAGAATTTTCAGAATGATCAGAACTAGGGTGGTGTTGCTTTTTGAATTTATTGGCTCCTCCCTCAACATATCTGTCTCCTCTCCCATTTTACTATGAGCAAAAAGGAGAAGCTTGGTGACAGACTTGACACTGTGCTTAGAGATAGCCTGAGCTACTTCGCCAACTTCATTCTTTACCAGGTCTGTTTCCCATGAACAACGTTGCTAAGTGTTTGGCTGCAACACAGGGACCTTTCCCCAGCTTCCTATGTCTGTGTCTTGAACCTGTGGTCATCCTTGGACAGTGGCACACTCCATATGCATTCTGCCAGTAATAACTATGGCTTCTTATTTGCTTTTTCACTGTGTGTGTGTGTGTGTGTGTGTGTGTGTGTGTGTGTGTACATGTATGTGTACATGTGTGTTATGCATGCTTGCTGGACATTATCTGTGGACAGATTTTCTAGCCTTCCTATATCCAGGAAGCTTTTTCCTGTATCTCTTTCTATCAAAGCTGGCCCACAGCTCACAAAGCTGTGGAAACCATATTTTTGTTTGTTTGTTTTTTGAGACAGGGTTTCTCTGTGTAGCTTTGCGCCTGTCCTGGAACTCACTCTGCAGCCCAGGCTGGCCTCGAACTCACAGAGATCCACCTGGCTCTGCCTCCCGAGTGCTGGGATTAAAGGCGTGCGCCACCACCGCCTGGCCTGGAAACCATACTCTTTTATTTATGTGCCTATTGGAAGAGTGCAGTAAAAGTTCTGGTAGCTAAAACTTCTGTTTAGAATAAATTAAGAAGCAATGTATTTTGAATATTTGAAGCAAATGGTTGATTTTGGTCATTTTTACAAAACCTTTTTTTAAAAGTGTAGCCATGATTGGTGGAAGCTCGTGGGGAAAGGAACTAGACTTTACAAGAAAAAAAAATTTTTAATGGAGGTTTTCCTGAAAATATTAAGTGAGATCAGATGAGCCCTACGCTACTGTTTCTTCCTGATAATTAAGCTTACATTTGAGTTTGCATGACAGGCCAGCACAGCATTTGTGCCCTTAGACCCCAAACACCAAATGCAGTTACCAGAGTAGATCCCCCACCATCCCTACCCAGGTAGGATCTCATGTAACCCAGGCTGCCCAGGCACTCACTATGTTGCTCACTATATAGCCAAGGATAACCTTGAATCTGATCCTCCTGACTCCAGCTCCAGAGTACTGGTATTACAGGCATGAGCCATCACATTGGTTTCATGTATGCTAGGCAACTGAGCCAACCATGGATTCTTATATGCAGTTAGGAATCTGCCATATACACTGATATAAAATAGCTTTTAAAATGCATGGATTCAGCCAGTTCTGCAGTGGGTCATTCCATGTCATCTTAGCCTCACATGCTAATTCATAAGAGCTGAGGAGCATACCTACAAACTCAGAAAGGAAAATTCAGCCATGATTCCAAGGCCTTTATATCAACTGTCGGCTCATGATCCACTGAGTCACAAGGGCCTGTAGGGAGAGCTGAACACACCCTCCCGTGAAAGCTGAGTTCCCAGGTGGGGTGGTGAAGGGATGAACAATGCCACAAAATCAAGGAAACTTTGCTTTCCTGCAGACCCCACGTGATCCGTCAGCTGCTTTAGAAACAGTTGGCAGAACTTAAGACAGGAGATGCTGACATCAGAGTCCAGGAGGCTGGGGCTTGGGTGGCCTATAGCCCCCTGTCCTCCTCTCCACAACAAGGGCAGAAAACCTTACTCTGGCAGAGGAGCCACCAGGCAAGGGACAAGCCTGGATTCTGCAGCTATAGCAGAGCCTCTGCAGCAAGCTGTGGCTAGCAACATTCCACTTCACTGTGTCACCTGCATAAGTGTCCCACCTTGTGATCTGACTTTTATTGGTTTAAATATTAAGGCAACTCCACATAGTTAAGAGGGAGGTTTATTTTGTGGGGTAACTTACAAGTGAAGGGATAGGTTACAGGGTCTGGGAAAAGTGTAGCACAGTCCTGCGGTGTTCTCTCTGGTCTTCAGGGCTCCTGTCTCAGCTCCGCCTTGTAGGCGTGACAGTTACCAAAGCCTCAAAGAGGGTGGTATTTCCAGGTCAAAGCTGGAATAGCTACCCACTACATCTCCCCCTTTTGTCTAAATAAGAAGGTTCTAACCTAATACAAGACTATATACAATAGTAATGATTATCAAATATTGTCCAGGAGTAATGAGGGATAATGACCTAGATAAGATGGAACTACAATCAATGCAAACAATATCAAACAAGAGACACATACTAAAATCCAGAGAAGTCTGGAGCGTGGGTAGGTGGCATGTTACAAAGATCATTCCAAAAGGTGTCCTATCCTAAAGAACCTAAATCTAATACTTAATAAGTTCTAAGATATTCTATATATACTAAGTTGTAACTATAACTGCTAGTCTTCAATCCCATCAAAGACCTGAGAAGGAATATAATGATACCTGAGAAATGGAAGATGGACGCAAGCAACTTTCGGGAATCTTGCAAGAGTAGACAGAGACAGCTGGCAGCCTGGACAGTCACCTAATGTTTCTCAGCATTGTTGGTGCATTCAAATTGGCTACACGCCTAGAGTATCTGACAGACCATTTTTAGAAGCAGGAATTTTGAAAGACCATCTTACCCTGTCTTGGCAGAGTTTAGAAGTCATTTTTCCTTGTGTCCCACTTGTCTACAAGGACAGCATTCGTACTGTCAGCAGTTGAGGCAAGGGCAGTTCTTTGCCCAGTAGGCCATTTTGTGCCAAGAAGACAAACTTCCAAATGGAACTGTCTTAGAAGCCCAACATTCTCTCAGGATCAAATTGGTGCTACCAGGGGCAATTGTGTCTCATGTCAACAGAATTCTAAGTTATTTAAATGCCATATTTTCTAGGTCCATGAAGTGTTTGAAGATTAATTGTCCATCTGACCTATGTATCTGTAAATCTAGATAACCTAACTAGCATAACTATAGAGATGACAAGCATAGGTGACTATAAATCTGTAAGTCTTATCTACTGAAATAACCTAAGGACTAAGGCTTCATGGAAACAAAGTAAACAGTCTGTAAGCAAATGTATCATAAAAAACAATGATGATGTCAAAATTGTGACAATACACAAGATATCTTTAACAGAGGTAGGGATGTATAGTGCAATATGCAATATAACAATAATCCTAAATATATATCAATATACAAAATATCCTAAACAGAGGTAGAACATACATACAGTATAACAGATACAAATTTACATTTGTATCAATATACAAATATTTCAAATAAGAGTAGAAATATATGTATATTATAACAAATATAGTTCTGTATTTGTATCAATATACAAATTATCTTACAGGAATATAAAAATAGTTTATATTTGTATCAACATATAAGAACCCAAAACAGTGCAAATTATCTAAGGCTGCTATTTTTACTAAATTTGTTTACTAGTATATACAATAATCTACCATAATATCTTATACCTATCCATTCCTCCTTTTTTTAGACACTTTTTTAAAGGAGAATACTGAGTCTAATATTTTCTTCCACCCCCAACCCTATAATCATCATCCATAACCCTGAGAAATATGAAATCTTTGGAAGAAAGGGCGTCATTTTCTTAGAACTGTTTCCTGCTGTTTAGAGGGCAATAGTATCTCTGTTGGGTACTGTAAGAAAGCTGAGATAGTTAAGTTTTAGTTAGATTAACTGTAGATCCCGTAGCAAGTCTCAGAGTAATGGGTAAGTTTGTCTGAGATTATGGCTAGAAGTGTAGTATGATGATGATTACCATGGCATCATTCTGGACTGGGTAGAGTTGTTGGGGCCCCATCTTTCTTCTGGAGACTTTAGAGACTGCTATTGGAAAAACTTATTTTTTACCGTGAAAAACTTGAACATTATTAATATATCAAAATGGAAAGCTTAAATTTAAAGATGACATGACATGTAAGAAAGGATTCTGAGAAATCAAGAGTAAGCATGTAGAGAATTGGAATCTTGAAGACAATGGTCCCTTTTTTAAAATTTATTTATTGATTTAGTTAGTTAGTTAGTTAGTCAGTCCCATACCAGAGGGCTCTTTTGATATGGGACTGAAGAATCTCTCAACCCTTTTTCTTTTTCTTTTTTTTTTTTTTTTTTAGCAACATGCTTGGGTTTAGAGAAGAAGTGAACCAATTTCATCTCCAAAGCCAGCTTGGTTTATAATTGAATTGGAACCACAACTTTTCTAGATTGAAAGAGATATAGATGTTAGGCAGTGAGATTTTACCCTGTGTAGATTGGTACCATACCCACTATAGACCTTCCTGAGAGACCCCTTTTGGTTAGAAGCAGGTGCATAGATACAAAAATTGCAAGAAAAAGCAAGTTTTGGCTGAATGCTGTGGCATACCTGATGGGGACCCCCCCGTATCAGAATCGCCCCTTCCTCACAGAACAACAAGGGGCAACAAGCCCCCCGGCTGACTGAGGGGTGACTGTAGGCTGGGAGCCGGCAGTAGGTTGGCTATGGCTTTGAACGGTGCTAAACATCCTCTTAAATAGTTAAAGAGGTTTAAAGTATACTTGGTGATGCTCAGCTTTAATCCCAGGACTTAGAAAGCAGAGGCAGGCACACCTCTGTGAGTTCCAAGGGCTACACAGTGAGATCCTGTCTCAAGAGAGGCCCCAGCATAACTGAATGTGTCATGAAAGGGTTAAGCAGGAAGGGGTGTAGTCAGACAGCTGTGTGCACAGACAGTTGACCAGTGGGCAGACAGCTTGCTGTCTAGACATTTGATATATATCTCCCAAGGCCACAGGACTCACACAGGGAAGAATTGCCACCGCCCAGGGGAAGATCTGCAAACCACACGGGAAGAGGCCCCTTCCTGCTCAGAGGACACCTTCCCAGCCCTGGAGGTGGCTGTCGTGTGAACACATTGTAATTTACCTACAACCGACCAGCACCAGTATAACCTCTTCAGCCTTTAAACTGTTGGCTCCAGGATTCTGCACAGGCCTGCTATTTAGAAATCAAGTGTTACCAGAATGTGGCTGCGGGGGGGGAGGGGGAGGCATACGCCTGATCTACCTGTTTCAGGCATCTTCACAGGGTCTGTATACAGCCTGGCTGTAGATCAGGCAGCAACGGATGAGAGTTAGAGCCCAGGAGGAGCTGAAACCATCTTCCAACCACCCAAGGACAATTCCATCACAGATGTCAAATCCCACAAAGCTGGTGGCAGGAGATGCCAACATAGCAAGGGTACTGTTGTTGGATGAGATGTCTCCCTCCAAAAACTCCTATGTTGAAGCCCGGGTGGGTGTTTTGTTTTCTTGATTTTAAGAAAAGAATCTTTAAGGTAAAACAAGATCTTACTATGATCCCTTATCCAATCTTCCTTTGTTCAGAGGGAGGATCGTTGAGGACAGGGGGAAGATGCCATCTTATCTTCAAGCCCAGGACAGAATCCTCCAGATGAGTCACAAGCCCCTTGATCTCGGACCTCCCACTCTCAAGAAAATGAAACCTGTTCTGTCACAGAAGCCCCAGTTTGTGTGACAGTAACCTAAGGATACTAAGGTGGTGACTTTGTCTTTGAAATGCCACACACTGGGGTGACCCCCTTCTAAGAACAAAGGAGAATGGAAACATCTATTTCTATGGCACAAGTTAACTGCTAACTGACTCCCTTAAATCCAAGAGAAAAACAAAAAGGTCACACGCTCGCCTCTCTCTTTTCACCACCCCCACGCCCATCACCCCCTCGCTTGCATTTTTAATTGAAAGACTAGAGGACAAACTCTTGACTTCCTCTCTGACTGTAAAGTTCACAGATGTCACTCAGAGATAACAATGGTTTTACTGTCTGATCACGAGCCTCAGTTACACAGGTGTCCCCGCCTTGCCCTCAGGAGGAAGAAAGCAACCAGTACTTCCCGAGTCAGGATGTTTCAGCTGTACTTGTCCCGTGTGACAAGCTTGTTGAAGAGGGGCTGTGAGCGGCTTTCGGTGTGTGTCACTCTTTGGCTACGGGGATCCACTGACGCTGGCATTTCAACCCACTGGCGTCTGCAGTGTAAGAATACAAGAAGAAAGTCCACGCCTTTTTGGTTGTGTGCCTAGCCTCTAGCTGCAGCCCAAATCCATCTGGAAGAGCCCATAAAAGGTTACAAATCAAGACAGGGCAGGACGCAATGACAGGGACAGAGGACCATAACTTATGGGAAACCAAAAAAAAAAAAAAAAAAAAAAAAAAATACATGATAAGACTAGATAAACAGCTCAGCAGTTAAGATCCCTAACACTGCAGAGAGAGGATGTGAGGGAGAGGAGGAGGATGGTGTGGAATCCTCCCCATCACCCATCACCACCCAGGCTCTGTATCTAGTTTATCAAGAACTGCTGTTCACATAGTCACCAAATCTAACTGCTCCTCACACTCCAGGCACATACCTCAGGTGAACCTGAGAATCTGGGTTCTGCACCCACCAAAGCTCCTCTGTTGTGTGCCTCTCCTCCCTTGGCTCCTTCTGCCCCAGCCATACTGACCTCCGCTGCCCCTCAAACCCTCAAGAGAGTTGAGTCCCCTCACATCTGCCTCCTCAGCCTGCCCCTGCATCCCCAACTCTATCCCCATCCACCTACCTGGTATGTCACCCACAGCCCCGAGGGGCTTAGGGGAGTTGTCCCAACCCCCAGATAACCAGATGCCTACTCAGCCAGGCCACCCCTGCCTTATTGCAGCCCATAATACTCCACCTTCTGAAACTCAACTATGCAATCTGCTTTTCCCTAAAAACTGGGTCAGAGTCTAAATATGGGTAGATGCGGAGATTAAGCGGTTGAATTCAGTGGCTGACAGA
This sequence comes from Onychomys torridus, assembly GCF_903995425.1. Lineage (NCBI taxonomy): Eukaryota > Metazoa > Chordata > Mammalia > Rodentia > Cricetidae > Onychomys > Onychomys torridus. The sequence continues at coordinate 60,835,450 of NC_050460.1, read as the reverse complement.
ATCATGGGGACCTTTTCTTTTACAGTGTGTTGTAACCATTTCCCATGTTTCCAATAATGACTAGAATCAAAATGTTCCTTGTGCCTAAAAGAATCGGAGAGTAACCCTGCTGGGTCAACAGGAAGTGAGAGCAAATGTTCTCAGACACAAAGGGTGGTAGACAGGACTTCTCACAGATGCAACCCAGAAGAGCCCAGAAGGCCTGTCCAAGAATCGCATAAGCAATTAGCTGTCACTGGGGCTGGGAATTATTTTTAAATCACTTATAGAAACTTTTCCTTGTATGGCTTCTTCTACCCTGGGGAAATCACTCCTTTTCTGCTCCAGGGAGGAGCCACATGACCATTGCTCTGTGTTGCTCATCCCCTCTCTCTCTGGCCACCCATCTGTTCCTTCCAGACAAGAAGGAACCATGTGAGTATAACGCCCCTTGCTGTTTCATATCTTAGGGTACTCACTCCAATTTGCTTTGGCTGTCCCCTACAAGAGTTCCCAAACATCTGTCCACCTTATGGCACTTTAAGTAATTCACAGTTTCCTGGTTACCTGGCAAGTCCTCAGGTGCTATCAGTACCTGCCACCCATAGAGCACATCCCCATGCTCCCACAGCTCTTGAGGCTGTCTGGCCACTATTCCAGTATCCCAACTACTTCCACCTGAACAGATGGAGAATCAGAGGATGATGTGTGAGAAAAACAGATTTGATATTCAGCAGAGGCACAGAACCAATAGGATGTAGAGATGGGGGTGAAGCACAGAAGAGAGGGATCTGCTTAAGTTTTTATTGGCAGATCTGAAATCTGCAGGGCGGCCTGGTAGGCAAGGCCCAGGAAAGATCCGAAGCTTGTGTCTGAAGGTGGCCCAGCGACAGAATCTACCCTTCCGTGGATACCTCCCTCTATCCTGTCCTAAGAGTCTCACCCTACCCTACACACATGGGGTCTATTTTATTCAAAGTCTGCTGGTCTCATCACTAGTGTCATCTAAAAGGCGCCTTCTTAGCAACATTGAAAACAGAGCTTGGCATAGTGATGCACATCTGCAGTCCCAGCTACTTGGAAGGTTGAGGTGGGAGGCTGTCTTGAGTCAGGAGTTCATGGCCAGCCTGGGGAACATGGAGAAGCTGCCATCTCTAAAATAACATAGCATTTGAACAACACCTGGGCACGGTGTTGAGGCAGGTCTGGCGTCGTGGTGGTGCTGGGTGATGAGCCAACCACAGGCTTCACGGGTCCCTGTCTGAAGCACTCTGCACATTTGTCTTATTTCATGGTCTTGATCCTTACTACAGAGGTTGAGGAAGACTTCCCAGGAACATCCATGATCAGACGCCATGGTGACAACATCTTCTGTCTCTATTCACTGCCTCTCCTCTTCCCCCACAGGACATATACATTTAGTCTAGCCATGGACCTGAACTCTAGGAAGGACGGTGAAGCCAGCAGCAGGAGAAATGGAGAATTCTACACCCCATCAATGTCCAGGAGCATTAGCAGCATACAGGCTTTGCAGGTAACAGGACCCTGATTGGTTGGTTGGTTTTCTTGTTTTGTTTTGCTTTGTGTTTGCTAGTAAACCATGCTTGCTGGTTTAACCCCTGGTAAACATTAGCTGCTAGAGTTCGGCTTTTCTCCCGAGTGAGAATGGACCCCCACACACAAGAGCCCCTCCTGAAGAATGATGCATCACTGCTAAGGACCCTCAGCAAGGCCTTCCCAAGAGCACAGTGGGCAGGAACCTTGTGACTGGGAAGTACAAAGGACAGCCTGAAAAGGAAGGAATGTTCCAGAGAGCTGCTGCTTCCTGTGACCTGAGGCTGCTGGACACTGTCAGGCAAAACATTAAAACAAAATATAGCCTCTGGATCCCTAAATCACAGGTTTCTTTTATCCACTGACTCAACCAACTGGGGGTGGAAAACATTATAGAAGACTATATCTTATCTTAATCAGCTTCCAAGTAGTGCATCAAAATACCTAAAACAACCAGCTTCCAAACAAAAATGAACGTTTGTTTTGGTTTGTTATGGTCTTAGCGTCTTCAGCCCATCATCATTGCACCATGTTGCTTTGGGCCTGTGGCGGTGCAGCTTACCATGATGGAGGCAGATGGCAGAGGAGACTTGGTTACCTGACAGAAACCAGAAAGCAAAGACAGGAAGGGGCTGGGTGCTAATAGCTCTTCAAAGTCGCAAGCCAGTGACCTAACTCCTTCCCACCAGGCCCTGCCTCCTAAAAGTCCCTGTCTCAGTAGTACCATAGGCTGGCAACCAAGCCTTCCACATGCAAGCTTTTGAATGACATTTAGGATCCAAACTGGCTGTGGTGACACATGTCTGTAATTCCAGCACTTGGGGGGTTAGAGGCAGGAGGATAGCTGTGAGTCTGAGACCAACCTGGGGTACATAGAAAGTTCCAGGGCAGCCTAGGCTACAGTATCAGATCATGTTTCAAAAGAAAGAAAGGGAGGGAAGTAGGGAGAGAGGGAGGGAGGGAGGGAGGGAGGGAGGGAGGGAGGGAGGGAGGAGAACTATAGTTTCACCAGTACTGAACACATACAGACTTTCTCTGTCACTGTTCTCTAATCAATATGACACAGCTATTGTTCACATGGCATTAGGTGTTCAGCTTGCCTGAGATGATGTGCCTTAGAATACACAGGGGATGTGTCCATGTTCAACGCAAATATCATGTCATTGAATACAAGTGACTTGAGCATCTGCGAATTTTGGTCCCTGCGGGGTTTCTCAGTCCACCTCAGGTGCACTGAGGGATGCGTGTCCTGCTCACTAAGAACACTTGGGCAAGCAGAGATTGTCCAGCTAGAGGAAGACAATGAGGGAGAAGAGCAAGGCTTCTTACCTTGCTTCTTACCAGGAAAAGCACATACCTGGGTGCAGTGAGAAAGCTACCTTGGGGTGGGTTCAAACACGGGTAGTCCTGGAGGGCTTCTCAGGAAAGGAAACTATAAATAGATTGATATATGATAGAGAAAGGAGAGGAAAGAGCAAGAAAGAAAGAGAGGAAAGGAAGGGAGGGAGGGAGGAAGAAAAATGATAGATAGATAGATAGATAGATAGATAGATAGATAGATAGATAGATAATGGATAGATGGATAGATGGATAGATGGGAGGTAGGTAGATTATTGGAAGGTGGTAGATGAATAGATAAGATGGTAGATAGTACATTGATAGATAAGTGATTATGTATTTTACTTTTGCTGTGATAAAACACTACAACCAAGGCAACTTATAAAAGAAAGTTTAGTTGGCTTGCAGTTTGTATTAGTCAGATTTCTCTAGAGAAACAGAACTAATACAATACTTACATATTAAAGGGGGAGTTACTGGATGGTTCACAGGTCCAGCTAGTCCAACAGTGGAAAGGCCAAGAATCCAGCAGGTGTTCAGTCCAGGAGGCTGGATGTCCAGCAGTCTCAATCTGGTGCTGGAGTCCCAGAGGATTCCTAGAGAGCTGCTGGTCTTCAGTCCATCATGGTGGGAAGGCACAGCAGCAGGCAGCAGGCATGGCTGGCTAGAACAGGAAGCCGACAGTTCACATCTTCAACTGTAAGGATGAAACATGGAGCGCAAACTGGAAGTAGAGCAATGCTTTCGTCTAAGTCCCATGATGTACTTCCTCCAACAAGGGTGCATTTACTAAAGCCTCCCCAAGCAGCACTGCCAACTGGGAACCAAGTGTTCAAATACCTAAGCCTATAGGGAACACTTCTCATTACAATCACTATAGGTTGATAGATGACGGATGGATGGGTGGGTGGGTGGGTAGGTGGGTAGATAGCTTTGGAATATGGATAGATAAATGATAAAAAGAGACATATAGAAAGATAGATACATATATACATAGAAAGATGGTAGATGAAAGAAAAAAGAAGAAAGGAAGAAAAGGAAAGGAAAGAAAGCAAAGAAAGGAAAGAAAAGAAAGCAAAGAAAGGAAAGAAAAGAAAGAAAGGAAAGAAAAGAAAGAAAGGCAGACAATACAAATTTAGATAGTCCAACAGGTAGAAATATGTATTTGGAAGATAGATAGATATAGATACATACATATATACATACATACATATTTGGAAGAGACAAAAAGGTTGAAAAGTACATGTCTATGATGGGGCGACCCCAGCCTCATCACTGTGAAGGCTGGCAGCCTGACCCCAGTGGCTGAGCTGCTTGGGAGAAGCTCTGTCTCTAGGCAAAGGCTGGCAGATACTGTAGAGTGAGTCTGATTAATAACTCCATGTCCCATTGCTTCCACCCCAGGCTACCATTGCTAGGAGAGGCGTGCTGGTAGTACGTCACGGGGAGAGAGTGGACCAGGTCTTTGGGAAGTCTTGGCTACAGCAGTGTACTACCACCGATGGTAGGTTGAGTCCAGATGACTCTAGACAGACTGTCTTTGTGTCCTTGAGGGACCCTAGATCCCTCAGTACTGTCCTCTAGATCAGCCATGGCATAGCTGCTGCTGGGAGATGGCTTTAGGGCCACTTGGGTGGATATGGAAACTCCCACATACACATTGGCCACATGTCTGAGCCAGCCCCTTGGCATCAGTCCAGTGACTTGTGACAATTCTGGTTTCCCCTTTCCTATGATGGTTAAGCCACTTGTTTCTGGTCCCACAGCTCATAGCTAAGGGTCAGAATTCCTACCTGATTGACAAATCTGAGAGGCCAATGTCAAATTCAAGGGGACCACAGTGCCACGCAGCCCCTGTTTTCTAGTCCTACATTTAAGCACCTGACTGAAGAGTTCCTAAGGTGGGCACCTCCAGCCAAGTGTGTACTGTCCCAGCATCAGCAACACACCCAGGAGGCTTCACACTGCCCCCACTCAGAAGCCTATCTTGGAGAGACACGCTTCCCTCCCTTGTGTGAGTGACGAGGGCTGAGAGGATGAAGTAGGCTCCTAGTTCCTGGGGCTCAAACCTATGTGCTCTGCATTTGAGAATATGTTACAGGCCTGCAGAGAAACATTTACTCCATGAATTGAATCCACATCACTGAGAACATTCTAGAAATTATAATATTGGCAAGGACTTAAGGCAATAACCTTCCCATGTGGATCTCAGCTTTGGAATCTTAAGAGACAAATGGATCTGATTCAGTGGTCCCAGATGTCTGCTACTTGTTTCTACTTTAGGAAAATACTACAGGCCAGACCTGAACTTTCCACACAGCCTGCCCAGGAGGAGCAATGGTATCAAAGACTTTGAAAATGATCCGCCCTTATCATCCTGTGGAATCTTCCAGGCCAGACTTGCTGGTATGTGTAGTTCCAATTCTAATAGGTCTTATAATAAAAACCCATTGCCTGATATTGGGGTAATTGCTGAAAGATCAGAGAGTCAAAGGAACAAGCCACAGACACCTCTTACCTCTAGGACTTCTCAGCCTGAAAATGTTTCTAGTTCCTGTCTCCTCCCACCTTATATACCTTTCTCTGTCCACCATATTACTTACTTCCTGTTGCTGGGACTGAAGGCATGTGACTTCCCACATACTGGGATTAAAGGTGTGAGATCTCAAGTACTAGAATTAAAGATGTGTGTTACCACTACCTGGCTGTTTCTCTCCTAGACTGAGTCAATCTCATGTCGTCCAGAGTGGCTTTGAACTCACAGAGACTCACAGACAGATCTCTGCCTCCCAAGTGCTAAGATTAAAGGCATGTGCCACTACCGCCTGGCCTCTATGTTTAATCTAGTGGCTTGTTCCGTCCTCTGATCTTCAGGCAGATTTTATGAGAGTACACAATATATCACCACAGGTATGTTTAAGAGTGCTCCCACCAGAGAGAAAGTGATAGTAATGATCTTAGCTGTGCACACTGAGCCCCGGCTATGCATCCTTTGATGTCAGTACTGATGCCTTCCATGCTCTGCCCATACAGGGACATAGAGATTGTCTCAGTAACTGTTTTATTGCTGTGAAGAGATGTGACCAAGGCAACTTATAAAAGGAAGCATGTAATTGAGGGCTTGCTTACAGTTTCAGAGGGTTAGCCCATGACCAACATGGCAGGGAGCGTGCCAGCAGGCAGGCAGGCAGGCATGGAGCTATAGCAGTAACTGAGAGGCTCCTGATCCACAGGCAGGATGCAGAGGGAGCCTGGGCCTGATACGAGCTTTGGAAACCTCAAAGCCCACCTCCAGTGACACACCTCCTCCAACAAGGCCATACCTCCTAATCCTTCCCAAACAGTTCCACTAACTGGGGACCAAATATTCAAATACATGAGCTGGGGTGGGGCATTCTTATTTAAATCACCACAGAGGTGTTAGATGATTTAGCCAGGGTCACACAGCTAGTGACCAAAAGTGGAGCAGTCTGATCCAATAATGGATGGTTGGTGATGTAAGTAAGGAAATACAGGGAAGGGGACACTGTAGGGAGAGGAAAGATCAATAAACACCAGATGCACCAAGAGTGTCACTGGTAAAATTAACACCGATCTGGGGAGATGGCTCAGTCAGCCAAGTGTTTGCTGTGCAAGCAGAAGCATCTGGATCTGATAGTCAGAATCTACGTGAAAAAGCTGGGTGTGGTGGCATGCACTCATATTCCCTGTGCTAGGGACATAGAGATGGGCTGCTACTCCCTGGCAAGCCAGCTCCTAGGCCAGCCAGCCTAGCCAACATGGTGAGTTTCCAGGCCAGTGAGAAATGCTATCTTAAAGGGTGGACAGAATTCCTGAGGATGACTTTTGAGGTTGACCTCTGACCTCTAGATACATCCACACACAAGCATGCAGGGACATACACACACACACACACACACACACAAGGCACTACCCCCTCATGGGTTGTATCGCTCTGTCCCCCAGAACTTTGAGTTAATGACTGGGTATTCTCCTTCCACAAGATCTTAATCTAGGGAGCTGATGAGATTGTTGAGTTCATCTGGTTTGCATTTTATAAATTTAGGAAGCTGAGCCTAAGGGGACAAACGGGCATCCCAGTCTCTGGCTGGTTAGTTAAGGGAACCCAGTAGAACCAGCTCTCCTGCCTCTCACCCTGCATGAACATATGCAATGCTTCCCTGCCAGCTCTTGGATGGGGATGCCACGTTCATACTGCGGCTGTTTCAGGCTCCCAGTGAGACAATGGTCGTTTCTGAGGTTGGGATACACCAGCCACACACAGCCCAACAGGGTCCCTTCTCCCTTAGGGCAATGCGGACTATGCACACATGTGCATACATGTGTCATGTATCTGTGTCCCAGAAGTCCTGTCTTCGTGCCTAAACACTTATGGAGATGTTTGAACAGCTCTTGATGAGTGTATCTCGTGTGGATGGCAAGTCGCTTCCGGCGTCACAAAGAAAACACAGTTGGATTACAGCCTATCATTCCACAAGCCATGGCTGGCCTTGAAGTGACCAACTAAATGACAATGAAGGTGTAGAGCAATGTCCTTGTTAAGCCTACAGTGCAGATCTGACTTGAGCAGGGCATGGTGGGTTCTCAGTCCACGGAGTCACTTCTATCTGGAGCCCATGGCTTCTTCCAGATTCACCCAGGCTATGATTAGAAATCACACCCTCAGGGGTGCAGGACTCAGGGCCTTCCCTGGCTGCTATTGGCCACTCTCTGCTTCTGAGGTCACACCCATGCCTTGTAACGTGGGCCCCTCCATCTTTCAACACAGCCAAGGAACATGGGTCACATGCTAAGTACATCCCCCTTTGGTTTCCTCTCATTCCTACTCTGTGGCCAGCTGGGAGGAACCTCCACTACCTAGGGCTCACTGACCCCTGGGCCATCCCCCTCCACCATACAGTATAATGTAGTCACAAGAGTGATTGCTCGTTAGTTTCTACCCTGACCTGGGTGGGGGGATCCCGCAGGTGTGTACAGCAGTGGTAGTCACCCCATACATCCCTTCCCACCACCAAGGTAAGCCCACACCCTGGGCTGATGAGTGAAGGGAGTTTCCTACCTTGTTTTCCAGGAGAGGCTCTGCTGGACAGCGGCATCAGAGTCACAGCGGTCTTTGTGTCCCCAGCCCTGCGCTGTGTGCAGACAGCCAAGCACATCCTGGAAGGTGGGTGAGAAGTTCAGCAGGCCCTCCTTTTGGCTTGATCTTGAGGCCACTCTCCGTGGGGAGCAAAGAGGGTTGGAGGTGAATGTGATGATGGGCAGGGAATGGTCACATCTAAGCCAAGAGGCAGTTAGAAAGTGCCTTCCAGGAGCTGCTGGAAGAAATGAGCCACTAACATCCTAGAATGCTAAGGATTTAGGACCCATGGTAGGACCACTGGTGTCACAGGGTCAATGTCTGTCATCATGCTTTGCCCCTGTGGTTCCTTTCTGCAAGGTGTTCTCAGCACTTAGAAAGGAACATTTGAAAGCCTAGAAAGCTGGGCCTACTGTTGACCCTTCTAGATCCAACATGAATGACATCCCAGAGCAGGTTCGATGCTCAAAGGGAGCTGTCCAGCTTCACTTGGCTGTCAGGATGCCACTAGCAGATCCTCTCAGCCATGCAAGATGGTATAGCCACCTGGGCAGCTGGTGGGCACACGGGTTCTGCCCACACTTAGGGGGTCATGGAAGTGTTTGCTGTAAGGGATGGAAGCCCTCTTTGTTCACCATAGAACAACACTCCTGTCCAAGGTCAGCAGTCAGGAGGCAGGGGCCCTGCCCCTCATCTGAACCCCTCTTCGATTACACTTTCATCCCATTCACAGCCTTACTTGACAGGCCTTTGGGGCAGGATGTAAAATGCTTGGGAAGGGTAAGCTGTGAGCAATCAGAATGTTCCAAACGTTTCTCTCCAACCACTTACCTCCTGCCCCATCGGTCACGGGCCCCACTGTCACTATCATCACATCATTCTAACAAGGGTGAGGCTGTGGCATGGGTTGAGTGAGCTGTATTTGAAGTTAGAGTGACACCCTAGGGTGGGCCTGCTGCCTATGGTGTCCCTCTAACAAGGCAGTGTGGTCCATCCTGGTGGGCAACATGGTGTCAGCCCTTGGATTTCTTCAGCTGCCTGGTGGTTTAGGTCTCAGAGATGGCAGAACTGAACTTAAATCCCAGGATGACCTTTGCCAGGAAAGAGTCATGTTTGTGAAGGGTTTCCTTGGACTCGTGGATAGGTCAGTGTCCTAGTTTGCTGTTTCATTACTGTGATAAAACACTAACCAAAACCAACTGGGAGAGGAAGAGGCACATTTGACTTACACTTCCATGTCAACGTCCATCAGTAAGAGAGGTTGTGGTAGGAGCTCAAAGCAGGAACCTGGAGGCAGGAGCTGAAGCTGTGGAGGAGCACTGCTGACTCCTGGCTTGCCCTGCCCCCCTGGCTTGCTCAGTCTGCTTTCTTATAGCAACCAGGATCGCCTGTCCAAGCTTGGCACCACCCACAGTGCTTTTGGCCCTTCCACGTCAGTAATTAATCAAGGAAATGGGCATAGTGGTGGATGCCTTTAACCTCAGCCCTTGGGATACAGAGGCAGGCAGATCTCCATGAGTCCAAGGACTCTACATAGTGAGTTGCAGGACAGCTAGAGACTGGCCTAGAGACCAATCTTATGGAGGCATTTTCTCAATTGAGGTTCCTCTTCCCAGAGGTCTGCCTTGTGTCGAGTTGACAAAACCACTAACTAGCATGGTGGACCTAGCTATGAAGAAACGTCTTTAGGTAACGTTCATGCTTGTTTTGCATTGACCCCAGAACTCAAACTGGAGAAGAAGCTGAAGATAAGGGTTGAGCCTGGAGTTTTCGAATGGATGAAGTGGGAAGCCAGCAAGGCCACCCCGACCTTCCTGAGCTTGGAGGAGCTGAGAGAGGCACACTTCAATGTTGACCCCGATTACAGGTAGGCACCTTGCAATTCTCTGTTATGGAGGCTTCTCTGGTTCATGTTAAAGAAAGTCTACCTACTGAGGTGGGGCCCTGCAGTGGAGAGTGAGGTGTATTGAGCTAGCCCAAGCAGGAGGGAGGCCATGGGAAATGGCGTGAGGGTTGTGGTCTAACTCAGCCAAGCCAACAAGACTCCTGGTGAAGGCAGCCAGTGAACACACATCACCTAGGGGCAATGGGGGCTGGGGAACTTGACCACCTATGGGAGATGGGGTGCTCCTCCTAAAACTGGCCCTGCAAAGATGGACATAGAGGGACCTCATCCAGAAGAGGGTCCTTCCCCAGGGTGACTGACTGGGATGTACAGAATTCCTGTTGCTCAGTCAGCATCCATGATGGATGTGGGTACCACAGCCCTCTGCTGATGTAGAGCACATCCAGAAGCCCCTGCTGGCCGTGAACCCATGATCCCTGCCTGACAGGCCATCTGGAGGATCATGGTCTCTCTCAGCTGCCCCAGCACACACACACTCTTGGTCACCAGAAGGCTCTAAGACAGCAGCCATCTCTCTCTTCCATCCTCCTTCCAGGCCTGCATTCCCCCGCTGCTCCCTCATGCCAGCCGAGAGCTATGACCAGTACGTGGAAAGGTGTGCCGTGAGCATGGGGCAGATCATCAACACATGCCCACAGGACAGTGAGTGCCCCACAGATCTGAGGAGGAACAGCCTCGGGCTTCTCTGGGATGGGATTGGCAGACTCTGAAGTGTTAATGTCCCCACCTCCCTACCCCCACACTCTGGCCAATAGTATCTCATCTCCACCATGACAGGGAATGAATGCATACACACATACCCCATGGAGCCCAGGTCTGCATGCTCTGGTGCTGTGCACTGATGGGCCTTGAGAACATCGGGGTCTTCATGGACTATCCATGTCTAAAAGGCTAGAGTTAATTGGAAACAAGAGAAGCCCAGAAGGACTGAAAGCTGGGGCAGCCAATGCCTAGGGAAAGTGAGGCTGAGTCACAGCCCTCCTGCCCCAACCACCAGCCACGCTCCCAGCTTCACCTTGTCCAGCACAAAGCTCACACAGAGGTGCTGGGTCCCACACCACTCTCTAGCTGTCTGGAGCCCATCACATCACCCGAGGAGGCTCCCTGAGCCCGTGGACACTGCAAACCCTTATCTAACGCAGGCACCATCTCAGACTCGCAGTGATGAGCCAGCTAAAGTGATTGGATAGGGTCTGGGTGGCAGCCATCACATACCCCACCTGTGGCTGACAGGTCCTAGGCAGCCAGCCACAAGAGGATAGTGGCTCGGATCACCCTTATGCCATCCTCGAAGCTGGCACATAGATGCTATACCCTATCCCCAGGTGGGGAGGTGGTACACTCCAAATCATGGGTGAGCGACTGAGTTTTCCCACCCACACTACTTCCCACCCCGCCACCTCACAGGGGCATGGTAGCTGGACCTGCAAGACTTGGAGGAGCCTTCTGTCTTACAAAGTGCTCTGTGTGCCTGCTCTGACCCCGAGGTGTTTTGTCTACAGTAGGCATCACCCTTATCGTGAGCCACAGCTCAGCACTTGACTCCTGCACTCGGCCCCTCCTCGGGCTCCCACCCAGGGAATGTGGAGATTTTGCCCAGCTGGTAAGAAAGGTATGTGTCCCTCTTAATGCTTCTTATCTCAAAGTAAAGCAGGCACAGGGTCATAGCACTCTTTATAGAATGAAAACAAGGTCCAAACCAGAGCTGGCAGGACCATGCGAGTGTGCCCACCTACTCCCATGGAGGGCATACCTGCAGGAGCTGTGGGACAGGCTCACCATTCTATTACCACACGGCAGGCTCAGTTCTTTGCAGCCAGTGACATCAAGAAGTTTCCAGATTTGTTCAGTCAGCCCACAGCCCATGTCCCTGCAGCTCTAATTGCAGAACTAAGGTCCTGTATGGAATCAGGAGTCACTGAGTAAGGTTCTCCCCTTTGGGTACCTCTGGGAGGGGTACTGCCAGATAGAAGTGACCTCCACCCACTCCTGAGTCACCTCTCAAGGGGCAAACGTGGACTCCCTGTAGCTATGTGTCAGCATGACCAGGTGCTGAGCCAGCACAGTGCAAACCTCTAATGGCAGGCTGGTGGCAAGCATGCAGAGGAGCAGGACTTTGGGTGACCTACTGAACACACCTCAGCAGAACAGAGAGGGTGGTGGCCAGGTGATGAATTGTTCATCTGAGATCAGCCCTTTCTCCCCTGGTGACCTGCTCAGGGCTAGACTCCCACATTCATATTCTCTCTCTCTTTCTCTAACTAACCAGTGATCCCGTGCCCTGACTCAACTGGTATAGAATTATAGATGAGGCAGGATGACCACATGAGCTAAGGAGTTTGAGCCCCATTTGAGAAGCACAGGGACCGAATCCCAGTTCAATAGGAGGAAGGGGTGGGGGGAAGGCATAGGGAAGAGGAGGATGAGGACAAGGAAAAAAACGATACCTATAAACTTCTAAACTCTAGAACGTTCATATGCTGACCATTTAGAGTCTACTTCCACCCCACCCCAAATTCAACAGCCTGCAGATCAGAAATTTATCCAAGGTCTCTGCTGAATGATGAGCCTTCCAATGGGCATCAGCATGCAGGACCCTGAATATCCAAGGCCTTCCTTTGTCCAGCCCATTACACCCTGATGGTCCCTATCTGCAGCTAGGATGACTGGTCCCTGAGTCCACAGTAGCCTCTGCTCAGATTCCTCCATGCATCTTGGGTTTTTTGCAAATCTCGTCTGACCAAATAATTTGTAGACATAAAAAAGAGGGGGAGGCAGGGTAAGCAAGGTGTGCAGACAGAAAAACCTTCCACACAAGGACCCTCCTGGTGGGTCCACTTACAGATGAAGGCACGGGGCCGGGGGAGCAAGGGGGCAAGGGTTGACTTCGTATTTTATTCTGTGGTCGAAAACCTCAATCCTGAGCCTGAAGCTGAGGCAGAAATGAGGTACTTTGTAGCTAGTTGGCAGGCTCCCTGCCTCCATAGGCATGTGGACCTGGTAATTCTGTGGGAAAGGAGGACTGACCCATGGCTCCCAGAATGCTTAGCAGCCCCACTCCAAGGTATGACCAATCTCACCCAAGGTCCCATTGTCGGGAGGGCTGATCATCCCCAGGTGGAAGTAACATGATGGAGGCAGGCATTGGTTCCATGGCACTGTGGCAGCCTGGGACCATGTGGTCCCCTTTCTTGGTATAGAAGCATAGTCAGTGGGCTGGAAAAGTACCCCAATGTTGATTGACATGTAACAGAACATTATAAGCATTCTAAACCCTTTTCCAGATCCCATGTCTGGGAATGTGCTTCTGTGAAGAAAATAAAGAGGAAGGGAAGTGGGAGCTGGTGAACCCCCCAGTGAGGACGCTGACACACGGGGCCAACTTGGCTTTTAACTGGAAGAACTGGATCTCAGGCAACTGAGCCAACCCAAGCTTGTTGGCAAGGCATGAGGGCTGTGATGAGGATTACAGAGGCGCTCCAGCCCCTCATCTGCCGTGACTTGGAGAAGCACTAAATACCCTTGGTATTCAGGGGTACTGCCGTGGCTCATACCTTCATCACGGTCATCTGTGGCTCTGCTGCCCTGCCAGCCTGACTGTGGAAGCCACAGCAGAGGTCTGGATTAGGACACCACATTGCAACATGTGCGCTGGGTTGGAGAGAACAGAGGAACTGCCTCACTTCCGGGAACTAAAGGCTCCCCACCCCCACGCCCGAAGATGCTACTCTATTTTGTATGCTCTTAGGAGCCCTCTTTCCTTCTATAGCAATCACTCTTTAGCCAGGGCCTTACAGGCTGAAAGAAGAACAGCAGCAGTCAAGCAAAGAAACGGCCCACTGGATCAAAACCAGGGCAGCTGCCGGCACCAGCCCCTGTGTATTGATTGTATTGGTTCTGTGTTGCTGCTGGGACACGTTTGCCAGGAACACAGTGGTGATCACGGCAGTGTAAAATTCCTATTGCACATAGACCAGGGTGTGGTTCTGGAGGTCTGTGTGGGTTGCTAGAGGGCCCTTCCCCAGCCATTCCCAGTATCTAGAGGCATTTATACTTCCTGCCGTCATATTTATAATGTTCTACTACAAATCAGTTTGGGGAAGTTCTAAGGCATGCTCACAGAGCCCCTTCCCTGAGCCTGCTGCAGCCTCCTCACAAAGACCCTATGGCAACCTATGCTCAGTAACCTAGAATCTTCCTTGATAACCATGCCTGCAATGTCCCTTAGCCACAGAGGTCACATGTTCATGGTCCCAGAATTAGGATGTGGATGTCTTTGAAGGCCATTCTCCAACCCGCCACAGCCTCTGTCCTTCTGACCACATGGTGGCTGTTGTACAAGGGTCTAGACATAAAGATCGGAGCCCTATACACACACTTTGTGCATGTCATTTTTGGCTTCTCCTTTCTTCTCAACAACCGGGAAGGGGGGGGGGGGCTTTCTGAGTAGTAGAAGGAGTGAGCCTCTTGTCTTTACCTGTGCAGGGGGGGGGGGGGCAGGGGGGGGGGGTTCTATTCCAGAGTGACTCTGGCTTGGGAAGTCTTGGTCTAGCAGTAAATGAGATTCTCTGTCTAGTGTCCTTCCACCTCAAGCCATAGAGGCCACCCCGTCCCGAAAGCCCATGCACAAGTATCTTACACTGCAGTCATCCCCCACACCACGATGATGCTTTTGAATGATAATGTTGCAAGACTCGCTGCTTTTTGGTGTTGCACTCTGGGTTGTGGCTGAAGGCAAGAAAGAACTGGAAGTGGGGACAGGGAGGGAGAAAGGGAGAGAATACGGAGGGAGACTTCTGGGACACTTTTCCTTCCTCCCCAGGGGCTGGCCCTTGATATGTCTGAGCTCATCTGACCCCTGCTGGCAATATCTGGGAAGGACGCCTTCCCCAGACTGCCCTGGCCCACCTTCCAATCCCACATTCTTTGACTTTTTCATTTCAGAGCCAACTTGAGTTTTTTAAATAGGATTCTTGTTGACGTGTCATAGGCAGAGCTGCGTTCTTTCCTCCCAAGTTCAACCAGTCGACGGTTCTGCGGGATTCAGAGGTGCAAACAAAGCAAATGGCCCCGTCAGTGGACAGCTCCAAAGCTCAAGGCACTCCCCTCCCCCTCTCCCACCCCCAGTTCCTGGGGGAGGCTAGGGAGCAACTTGGGGGCTGGGCCACCCGAAGAGCTGCTGAGCCTCACTGTTGCAGGCTGAATCAGTTCATCAATCACAGAAGTCCTGATCCTAGTACTTCAGTGTGAGACTGTATTTGGAGACAGGACCTTTAGAAAAGGGGGGGGGGGTGTGTATGAGAGAGAGAGAGAGAGAGAGAGAGAGAGAGAATGAATTATGTATAAGCACTCGTGTATGCTCAGGCTACAGGGAATATGTGGATGTCAGAGACAACTTTGTGAAACTGGTTCTCTTTTACTTACCTTTATATAGTGTCTTAGATCCATTTCTAGTGCTGTGACAAAACACTATGACCAAGGCAATTTAGAAAGCATTTAATTGAGCTTGCAGTTTCAGGGAGTTAGAGTCCAAGGTGGCAGAGCAAAAGCATAGCACCAGGGACAGCCCAGAGCTCACATCTTGACCCACAGGCATGATGCAGAGAGTGTGCACGCTGGGAATGGCATGAGTCTTTTGAAAGCCACCCCCCACCCCCCAGTGACACACCTCGTCCATCCTCCTAGTCCTTCCCAAACATTTCCACCAACTGCAGACCAAGTATTCAAACATAGGAGCCTGCGGGGCCCACTCTCACTCAAACCAGTACGCTTAGGTTGTGGGGATCGAAGTCAGGTGGCCCGCCTTGATCAACAAGCATCCTTACCTCCTGAGCCACTTGCTGACCTGGAGACAGAATCTTGAAAGAGGCACCTGAGGTAAATGAGGTCATCAGGATGGACCCGATCCTTATAAGAAAAGGAAGTCAAGATGCAAACTGTAGCATGAATCTTAAATGTTCTTATTAACAAAAACAAACCCGAGGCCAGTTATCGGGGGGAATGCTGGAAGATCAGAGAAGCAGAACAAGCCACAGTTTCCTCACCTCGCCAGTTCCTCAGCTGATTCTGTTTCCTCAGGCTGGAAGCCTCTGAGTCCTCATCAACACGAATCTCAGCTGAACTGCTGCTCCAAAGCCTGAATGCTTAACCAGCCAAATGCTTCTAGTTTCTGGTCTTCATGCCTTATATATCTTTCTCTTTCTGTCCCCACTCCCTGGGATTAAAGGCGCGAGTCACCAAGCTTGGGTCTGAAGGCAGCAAATTTGGGGGAACACAATACCACCACAGCAAACAGACACATTGTGGCAGTTGGATAAGAATGGCCCCCACAGGCTCACATATTTGAATGCTTGCTCATCAGGGAGTGTCACTACTTGAGAAGAATTAGGAGGAGTGGCCTTGTTGGAGGAAGTGTGATGCTGAGGGTGGGCTTCAGCATTTCAAAAGCCCAAGCCAGGCCCAGTGGCTCACTCTTCTTGCTGCCTTCAGACCCAGATGTAGAACTCAGCTACTGTGTCTGCCTGTGAATTGCCTTGCTCCCCTCCATGAGGATGATGCTCTAAACCTCTGAAACTCTAAGCAAGCCCTAACTAAATGCTCTCTTTTTATAAGAGTTGCCATATTGTGGTGTCTCTTCACAGTGATAGAACGCTGATGAAAATACACATACAGATGAGTAAGTCTGTAAAGACACAGCAGGTGATACCTTCGGCAACCCAAGGAGAGAGGCCTCAGGAGGAAGCAGACTGTGATGTCTTGATATTGGATTTCCTTTTAATTAAGCCATCTAGTCTATGTCCATTATATGACAGTCACAAATAACTACTACACCGCATGAAGACCATTGCCAAGAGCACCAAAACTGCCCCACCGAGGAGCTGGACACTAGGTAGGTTATGCAGCTCCATATGACATATATAATAAAGAATGCCATCAGCTGGGCCTGTCTACACAGTGTGCATGCTGCATTAAGCATTGTAAGTAATGTAGAAATGATCAGCCTTGAGGATACATGCTGACTGTGTACAAAGACGGCTCCATTCTATATAAATATCTTGTGCGCCCCAGGATCTTGGCATCTACAAGGATCCGGGAGCCTATCTATGACAAACACCAGGGAGTGACCACAGACAGCACAGACCAGGCCCTGGAGTTGGGGAAAGCTGTCCAGCTATTGACTAGAGCAAAGGTTATTCTGAGAATGGGAAGTGGTCATATCTGACCACATGGTCTTCTACTGTCTCTAAGAATAGACATGTCAGCATCAGAGGCCCAGAGCCTGGCCCTCACCTACACTTGTTGATCAATTATATTCCACTCCCTTGTCTCGGAAATGGGCGGACAGCAGAAGCTTCTCAGTGGGTTGTTGCAGAGTGGCAATCAGCCAACTGGGGGTTGGGGGGTGGAGCTATCTTCTCTAGCTGTTTTTAACAGCTCTGTTGCTGCTCATGGGGCAGCTGGATTACCCAGAACTTTGTAGAGTGCCTCTCTGCCGCGTGAACAGGTGCATTAAGTCTAGAGTAACTAAATGCCATCATGCAGTGTCAATTCTGCGGAGGGAGAAGGTTGTAACACCTGGGATTTGAGAAAATTGACTAAAATAGATTTTTCTACACTTTGGGATGCAAGAAAATCATATACCAAAAAAAAAAAAAGTAAATCAACAATTTTGTGGAAGTCAGAAATTCAGGGTAAGGAAAGGAAAGGAAAAGAAATTCAGAAAAGGCTTCTGAAAAGAGGCAGACACCAAGAATGGCTTTTACAGACCCTGGTTTCCTGGCGTCGTTTTCCGTCTCTTGTTTCATGCTTTTAACCCCTCATGACCTGAGAGCAGCAGACTGTACCTCAGTCAGACTGCTGGAATGGCTGGTGTGCAGGGACAGCCTGTGCCAAACATATCATGGTGGATGCCTGGCAGAAAGAAACAGGGCTAATATCCATAGAGAGGGACCACAGAGGGGGATGGGGTGGTGAGCCGGGTGTCGGGAAAGTGGAAAGGGTGCTACCACCGAGAGGAAGAAGACGGGGGCGGGGGGGGGGGGCAGAAGGGAAGAAGAAGGGGGGGGAGGGGGAATGAACCCAGGTTATGCTTGAAAATGCTGCAGTGGAGCCCACTCTGCATGCTAATTAAAAATATGGGCTGGAGAGATGTCTCAATGAGGAAAGCACGCGCCACCTAAGTACAAGAGCCTGAGTTCCACCCAGAACCCAAGCCAGAGAGACAAGAGGATCTCAGGCGCTTGCTGGCCGTGTTAGAAAATCAGTGAGCTCCAGGTTCAAAAAGTAAGGAAGACACCTTTGGAGTTCACCCATGCATGCACATACACGTGCCTACACAAACACACACATAAATGCTAATTTAAAAAAACAATTTAAGGGGTTGGGGACTTAGCTCAGTGGTAGAGCACTTGCCTAGCAAGCACAAGGCCCTGGGTTCGGTCCTCAGCTCTGGGGGGGGGGAAAAAAAAACAAACAATTTAAATCATATCAATCAGTAAATAACAATACTATTAGAAAGAAAAAGAAGTAGGACCTGGTATCAAAAGAGGATGGAGGCTAAGAAACTGGTGATTGACAGCAGCTGTTATCTCAGGAACACAATCATCCTGAAGTAAAATGTACTTTAAACCTGCTGAATACATGAATGCAAGCATGTGCATACACTACATACACATCACACTTTGAGTACAGGAAAAAGAACAACAGTAACAAAAAGCCTCCGACCCTTTTCCAAGGGATACAGTGCAATACTAAGTATCAAACCAGCATCAGCAGGCAGAGACTTCAGCTCTGGGGCCAAGAGGGCCCACAGGGACATGCTCTCCTCTCCTCCCAGGAGAGGACGGAACATATGCACAGGCACACCTCCAGCTATTACAGGCTCACTCTCGCACCACCACCATAAAGCAAATGGTACACGAAAGTGAACCACACAGAATTTCCGGTCTCCCTCCGCACACAAAAGCTACCCCACACTGTTCTCTATTAAGTGTGTTTTCAAATACAGTGCATATACCTTAATTTAAAGTATTGCTGAAAAAGAAACAGTAACAACCATCTGAGCTGCTGGGGAAATGGTGTCAGTAGATTTCAATAGATCTGTGAGGTGTGAAGTTGCCACAGATCCTGAGGTGGAGGGGAAGCAAAGAAAAACCCACCGCAATGCTCTGCAGGCAGCGGTAAAGCGAATAAAACAAGGCATGCTCCTCGCAGTTGTTACTACTCTGTTCCTGGGAGAAACACTCGAACCCTTGGTGTTTGGAATTCCGAAATATTTATCCATATCTCCATTTTGTTTCTCCACCCTACTTCAGATACTTCACATTTCTGGAACCTCATATTCCACGCCAATGTCCCTCCTACACTTCTATGATCTAGTATGTGAACCCTTCCCTGCTGCACATGCTGGACTCTAGAATGTGGCCCCCACAGGCTGTGTCTGACCACTCGCTAGCTCCTCCTTGTGGAGAAGAGTGTTGTTTAACTTACACTTCCAGGTCACAGCCCATCACTGAGGGAAGTTGGGACAGGAACCCGAGGCAGAAATCTGGAGGCACACTGCATACTGGCTCTCTCTCTCCTGGCTCAGACTTTGCTTTCTTATACAGCTCAGGAGCACCTGTGGGGGGTCGGGGGGGGGGATGGTACTTCCCACAGTGGGCTGGGCCCTCTTGCATCATTAGCAATCAAGACAATTCCCACCCAGACAAGACTCCCTTTTCAGGTGATTCTGTGCTGGGTCAAGATGACTATTAGTGCTAAGTAGGGTATTCATCATGGTCTTTAAGAAATGTGTAACAGGGCAACAGAAGACACTAAACCCTGTCACCACCTGTAGGAAAATCTGCAGCCACTTTTCATGGGTTTTAATAGCCCTCAGTAGTCACTAAAAATGGAAAGAAGGAAAATCAATAAATACATAAAAGACCCGAAAGCACTACCAATCAAATTGACCTAACCAATACTTATGGAGAACCTCACCACACGGTGGTAAATTCACTCTCTTTTCGAGTACAACATGGCCTGTTTGCCAAAATGACCACATCCTAGGCTATAAAGCAAATTGTAATAAATGTAAAAGCATTTGAATGGTGGGATATACCTTTTCTGTCCACGAAAGAACTAGATTAGAAATGATGGCAGAAAACGTAAAAAGAAAATCTGCGTATTTGTAAACTAATAACACATCTCTAACTAATTCCTGGGTCGGAGGCCAAAGGGGCAAATGGAGTGAGACAAATGGGTCAGCCATTAAAGGTCTGTGCCAACAGGCCTACCCACCTGAGGTTGAGCCTCAGAATCCACCTGGTGGAAGCAGAAAATCAACTCCCACAAGTGTCCTATGGCCTCTGCAGGCATGCCATGCAGAGTATGAACACACACATTTGTACTCACACGCTATAAATAAATCTTTCTGTTTGATCTGGGGAAATTTTTCGAAATGATCAAGAACAGGAATACAACCTATCAGAATCTGTGGGATGTCATTGCAACAGCCTTACCACCCTAACTAGAAATAATGAGCAAAATATAGTAATTTGATATGAGCAAAAGAAAGGAATTCTCAAAGACCAGGGCAGAAATCAACGCAATAGAAAACAGAAAAAATAAAACAACAAAAAACCACAAAAGCTAGTGCTTCAAAAAGTTCAAGAAAACGTCTGGACCCCACCAGGCTAATCAGAGCAAAAGAGAGGCAGCCCAAATCGTCAGAAACAGAGAGGGGTATCACCACTGCGGTCACAGATGTGAAAACAGAACACCAGAAACCTTTATGCCAACAAACAACAAACCAGGCACTTGATGAGACAGGCAGTCCCCTAAGGACACAGCTAATCACTCAGAGAGGAAAAGAACTGCTGTGGGCCCTGTGCCTGCCAATCAAAGCTTAGTGGGCAGAGGCAAAAAATAGCAGCGAAGCTCAATCCACGCTGGTCTACACAGGGAGTTCCAGGTCCGCCCAGCTGACAGTGAGTCCCTGTCTACAAAATGAAAAGACAGACAGACAGAAAAGAAAGGAGGGTGAGAGGAAGGGAGGAGAGCGAGAGACAGGAAAAGGGGGGGGGGGGGGAAGGGGAGGAAAAGGAGGGAAGGGAAGGAGAGGGGAGAAATCTGAGTTAAGTGACTTGGTGGCAGAGTACTTTCCCAGTATGCACAAGGCCATGAGTTCTAGCCTCAGCTCTGGAAAAGCACATTGAAACACCCTACATCCGTTAGCAGAAGTGTCCCACACAGAACTGTAGCTAGAGTCTTCCTGCCTGGCCCACAGTCAGGACAAATCTCTCTCACCCGACAGGCCCATAGCCGCTCAGACCCAACCAAGTAAACACACAGAGACTTATATTGCTTACAAACTGTATGGCCGTGGCAGGCTTCTTGTTATCTGCTTCTTATATCTTAAATTAACCCATTTCTATTAGTCTATAAGTTGCCACGTGGCCTACCTTACATCTCGCTTGTCATGGCGGCAGCTGGCAGTGTCTCTCTGCCTCAGCCTTCCTGTTCCCAGAATTCTCTTCTCTGCTTGTCCCGCCTATCCTTCCTGTCTGGCGACTGGCCAATCAGCATTTATTTACACAGAGTGATATCCACAGCACAGAACGACAGGCCTGAGTGATCTCATTGATAAATTTTGACATGCACACTGCTCATGGAAGGTGGATGTGCTTTATCACCTGTACGACATACTTCAGGATACTGTGGTCCCTCTATCTGTGGGTGGCATCAGTGTTTGTGAGTTTAGCTGCCATCCTTCAAGGCCCAAAGACACACTACCATGCAAGATGTCAAAAGAGGGGCTAGAGAGATGGCTCAGTGGTTAAGAGCACTGGCTGTTCTTCCAGAGGTCCTGAGTTCAATTCCCAGCAACCACATGGTGGCTCACAACCATCTGTAATGAGATCTGGCACCCTTTTCTGTATACATAATAAATAAATAAATAATAAATAAATAAATGAATTAATAAATGAATAAATAAATAAATTTTAAAAAAGAGATTAGCCCTTGGGATAGCAAATCCATTAATAGGCATTCATTCATTAAAAAAAAATGTTGAAAGAGGAGTGATGTTGCATTTATCTGAATTAATAGTGAGGTTGTTCTGTGTTTCCAGAGCTATTGTTAAACTCATTGCATGTAATTTTTAAGATCAACTTCATCGTAGACATGTGGGTTAGAGATAGCATAGTGTAGGCAGGTTTGGTGTGAAGGTTTCAAGACTCCCCCCGGGCTCTTGAGAGATATCATTACGGGTAAAGGGAAGGGGAGTACTGCAATGCTTTTGTGAAACTGGGTACTTGTGGGGGAAGGATGGGTGATAACTGCCCCAAGTCTCCCTGTGGGCCCAGCAGAGGGGCAGCTTTTAGCATGATTCATGCCTCCCACTTGGAGAAGCACAGAGAGGTTCATTCCATGGTCCTATGACCAACAGCAATGATGGAGCCCCTTGTGTGTGTGTCCATGATTGTTGTAGTATTTGAATGACTGACTCCCTACTTCTGAGCTATTTGGAGGAGCAGTTGGGAGAGATGCTGTTAGGTTCCTACATGGGAGGCAGGTTCTGCTGTGGCACCAGAAGTCCAGGGCTGTCCTTCCATGAGTTCTGGGTGAGTCATCCCCTCTCTTTCAGTCCTTGTCAGGAATTCTGGGGCCCCCACCCCACCTCTCTTCTCCCATCCTTCTACCCCTCCTTCCTTTCCTTGGGGCTTGTTGTTATTGACACATGCAGATACAGAGCCACAACCTCAGGATGCCCCATGCTGACCATGTTGTATCTTCTACCCTCCACCCCACTCCAAAGCCGGTGTTCTGATGATAGCCCATTTCATAAATGTGCCCACAGAATAAGCAAATAAGTATAATTGTTTAATTGTACATTGTACATCTCAGCTGCTGTTTCTAATGTGGTAATGAAATTACTGTAGTCAAGCTACAACATGCTTTATGATATTAACACATCCTGCAATTTGTAGAATCCAGAACTGTCTTGCAATTATGAAAAATGTTTGTCTTGCATTTTCCTAAGGGTCATAAAATCCAGCAATTTGTGTAATTTATTTTTAAATACTCTTAAAAACCTGAATTGTGAGCCGGGCGGTGGTGGCGCATACCTGTAATCCCAGCACTCGGGAGGCAGAGGCAGGTGGATCTCTATGAGTTAGAGGCCAGCCTGGTCTACAGAGCGAGTTCCAGGAAAGGTGCAAAGCTACACAGAGAAACCCTGTCTCGAAAAACAAAACAAAACAAACAAACAAACAAAACCCTGAATTGTGGAAAATTCCTCTCTGATAAATCTTTTATTCAGCAGATGCTCCATGGATCACTGAGGAGTTGGATGGAGTCACACGGTGTCAATAGATGTCCACATCTCTGTATGTGTAGTGTCCTGAGGACTTCTCCTGCATCACTTCACACAGCTTCTGAGAGTCACAAGGAAGAAATTACATAATACAGAGAGACCCCCAGCTGGCTTCCCACACAGTGGGGACCTGAATCTGTAGTCCGGACCTTCTCAGCTTTTGGACTAGACCATGGGATACTATGGAAAGTGGCCTCCCACCCAGTGTGGCCTATGACCCAGAAGCCTCTGCACCCCTGGAACCTGAACAAATACACACTCACGTTTCCCCAGCCTTGCTGAATCAGAAACTCAGAAGTGACCAGCTATCTATGTTTCCTCTGAAGGTGAGTTTCCCACATGGGCAGAGAGCCTCCACTAGAGCCAGATGTCACAACAGCATGCCATAGTGTCACAGTCCCTCACGCAGTGCAATTCATGGTGACTGGGCATCGGTCGAGGAGGTCAAAGCACTGGTCATCACAGCTGCAGCATGCCTATCTGAGACTGTGCAGAGCGTGGAGCCTGGGTGGGGTGATTCTAGGGGGCCGAGGACATGAGGAGCTAGGGGGCCGAGGACATGAGGAGCTAGTGGGTGGGCTATTCTGACATGGCGTCCTCTCCTGGGATTGAAGACTTACTGTGTGATTCAAATACCAAGAGAAGCACACAGTAGTTCATTTTGCTCACTGAGGGCTGAGCTGGGAGGAGTCAGCCCTAATGAATCCAAAATGCTTCAAATTTCTGCTGCGATGTCTCCAGGGAACGAGAGATGGGAAAAAAATGGATGGGTTGTTTACAGCCGACACTCTCAATCCCTAGCATCCTGTCCCCTAGAGTCTAGGGGACAGTGGGAAAAAATGCACTGGGCAGGACTGGAGAGCTGGGAAGCCTGCCCTGCCGTGGGTAGAGTCCCCAGCTCAGCAATGGAACTGACTGCCTCCATCTCACTGGGGCAACTTAAAGCACTTCCCTTCTGAGCAACTCGAGGGAAGAGGAGGTGAAGCTGTTTGGGATGGGATTCATGGGCCTCTGCTTTGGCCCCTGGGAACAATGCTGGGGAAAGGGAACAGCTCTGGGAGGGAAGGGAGACACCGGGTGGGGGAGTCCATAAGGCACTTGACCAGAACTAGGCAGGAAACTGCAGCTTGCCAAGGAACCTGAAGGGGGCGCTCACTACCGATGCCTGTGAGTGGCCTTGCTCAGCCTGTGGCGTGGACCATGCTGGGAGGTGGAAACCCAAGAAGAGGGCAGAGGGTGCAGGCAGATGGCCTTCTTACAGAGCCTGGGGCACACTCCAGACGCAGTGTTTTGTGAGAGGTGCATACCAGAAGTCCACACCCCTTTACACCACACTCCAAGGAGTGGTGCCCATGAGCAGCTAGAAATCAGCCTGCAGATGCTGTGGCCGAGGCACCTTCACAAACACTGAACACTGGGAGATTTATTTCCAACTGCAAAGCAACAACTGAGAGAGAAAGACCGACAGCTGGTTGGTGCTAGCCCAAGCTGCCTGCAGTGAACTAAGGCACGGCTGATGTATCTGTGTTCTTCCACATCCTCCATCTTACTCCTGGATGTCTAACTGTTCTTCATCAAAGGTTGTGTTTCCTAGGAAGGAAAGAAAACACGAGAGAAACATAAAAGTTAGTGGTTAAAAACGATTACCACTCTGTAAGCACTTAGCCCTGTTTTCTGCAGGCATTCAGGTCCCTGGGCTAAGGACTCAGGGACAAGCTCCCTAGCTAAGGCTCCTACTTTTACTCAGGGACCAGACATCATCCACTGAGCCCCGTCTCCCTGGACCTGGTCCTAAGCATTCCTCATCTCCATTTCCATCCCCTTTTTGCTTTCTCCCACATCGATTTTCGGGATACTCATCTCCCACTGGTCCCCCTGGTTCTCGAGCACCCAGCCTGAGGCTTCTGCTTCCCAAAGGCCCCTCAGTCACACCCGCAGAGCTGAGGATCCAGTCCAAAGGCCCACCATGAGAAGTCAAGAAAGAGTGCACGAGAAAGCTGTGGCCTCGTCCCCCAGACTCCCCCAGGCTGTAGGTCGTTTCTGTCAGGAGTCTCCTCTCACCCCCCCCCCCCCGTTCTGCCCTTTCTCGATGCCTCTCAGCCTTTCCACTCATCCGGAGCTGGCCCTTCCTAGAAATAGTTCCTGCTCTTGTTCCCGGTGAGTTACCACCTCTCCCAGAGACATGGTGACGGTCCCTACCACTCTAGAGTGAAATTGTGGGCATGGGAAGCTCTGGATGAGATCCCTACTCCTCTACCCCACACTGAGTATGCCAGAGACCCAGAGCTGTATACAAATGTGCAGGTGTGCCAGGCGGCAGTGGTGCATGCCTTTAGTCCCAGCACTTGGGAGGCAGAGGCAGGCAGATCTCTGTGAGTTTGAGGCCAGCCTGGTCTAAGAGCGAGATCCAGAACAGGCACCAAAACTACACAGAGAAACCCTGTCTCCAAAAACAAAAAATAAAAACAAAAAAAAGGACAGGTGTAACTTGCCTGCTGTTAGGAACCCAAAGGAAGGACTGATACAGCTCTAAGGGCCCACAGGACTCTGCAGGCAAAGCACCAGCAAGGGGTTGCTCCTACCCATCTCATGGAATGAGGGGATAAAGGTGAGGTTCCGCCAGAGCCTGCTCAGTGGATGCTGCCACTTTGGTGCACTATACAATGTTCACATTAGTTCACATTGCTGGAAAAGCCTGAGTCCATGTATGTGTTCCCACCAGTCATGTAGAAAACTAGTTTTGCCTGATTTTATTGTTTCTGATGTTTTTTTTAAAAGAATGGGAAGTATACTTATTCTTAATTTACAGCCAAAATCAAATCAAAAGGAGCCCTGTGGTGGTTTGAATGAAAATGGCTCCCATGGGCTCATAGGGAGTGGCACTATTGGAGGTGTGGCCTTGTTGGAGTAGGTGTGGCCTTGTTGGAGTGGGTGTGGCCTTGTTGGAGTGGGTGTGGCCTTGTTGGAGTGGGTGTGGCCTTGTTGGAGTAGGTGTGGCCTTGTTGGAGGAAGTGTGTCACCAAGGTGGGTTTGAGGCTTCAGAAGCTCAAGGCAGGCCCAGTGGTTCACTCTTCTTGCTGCCTGCCAATTTGGATGTAGAACTCTCGGCTCCTACTCCAGCACCGTGTCTGCCTGTGCACTAACATGCTTTCCGCCACGATGACCACAGACTAAACCTCTGAACTGTAAGCCAGCACCAATTAAATGCTGTGGTCATGACATCTCTTCACAGCAATAGAAACTCTAAAACAGGTCCTTATCACATGCTGCTATCTGTAGCCAGGAGAACAGGCAGCCTCGGGTACATGGGCTGTCCCTAAGCCCTCTCCATCAGAACAAGATTAGATTTACCCCCAGAACATGAGAGCCCTGCCTAGGAACCCCAGTGGGAAAGATTTTTCAAAGATTCTGGGAACCCGAGGTGAGATCCCTGCTCTATAGACTGCAGAAGTGTAAGTTTCCAGATCATCTTTCTAAATAACTTTGGCAGAACTACTCTCAACCACACTGAGTTTTCTCCCTCCGAGGAGAGTGTTAAGAACCAGTCACACCAGGCCAGTGCCTGCCGTGGTCAGGCTCAACTGGGAGACAAGCTGGACTTCAGGTGGACCTATGCTCGTCTACCCACCCTCACTCAGGTCCTTCACCCCAGCCTTGAGGATATCTCAGTGGAGGAAGGAGAAGCCTGCTCCTCCTGGGGTGTGTGGCTGGCCTCACACACGTGCTGTCCACTCCACAGGGTGTGTATTCTTACCCTGGTCCATGTCATAACTGTTCTCTCGGCTCTCCTGCCTGAGTGCATCGATGTCGTCCTCCCCGGTTCTCTCCATCTCACCCTCAAAACCTTCTGCCAGAGCCTGGGCTTCTTCTGAGGTGTCACCCATACCTGGGATGAGGACAATGATGGATGACAAAAGGAGGTCACCAGGAAACATGAGCGCAGATATGTGTGTCAGGTGGGTCTCCTGCTCCTGACACCAGGGCCTCCTTTCCCAGCCTCCAAGTTCGAGCCCAGGCCTGGCCATCAGATCACCCTGCCCCATTTCCCAACTCTTTCTACAAGACCACTATAAAATGTATACAGAGAAATGCTGCCTCGATCCTTCTTCCAAAAGGGACATGTGACCCCATTTGCTACTGGCTACCCAACCCAAATTAAGCCCACAGAGAGGCACTGACAAGTAAACTCTGGCTACTGGGGGATCCCCCAAGGTGGCTGAGGCCTACAGAGCTAGACATTTCTTCCATCCAGCTGATCTGCATCCTTCCCCTCTGCTCCCTGGGAGACTCCCATCCCAAACATAGGCACTTATAGCATCCTGTACCCAAACTGACCCAGAAGCCATCTCCCAGAGAGATCAGCTACACCAGGTCTGAGGACAGATGTGCATGTTCCTAACAACCCCAGGGCGCTTGCCCTGACAACCCTAGGGTGTTCCGTACCAGCAGCTCCAGATGCTTCTTCCTGGCCTGGTCCTTCAGTAGGAGACTGCTCCTCTGAGAGGGTTGGCGTCCACAGGGCCAACTCTGTGATTTTGAGAGCTTTCCATTTGGGAACAATATTCACTAATGTCTCTTCCTCCTCCTCTTCTTCTCCTCTTTCCTATTTTAAGTGCAAAGATACAAAGTCATCGACATTGCTATTATTTGGTCTGGGATAGTAAATGGCCACAGGGGCTCTGAAGTGGAACTACAGACTTTCAGCGACGCCATTCCTGACCGGAACAAGTGTGACTACTGGTGGCATCATCTTAGGGCTGAAGACAGATTTTGCATGAGCCAGACAAGTCAGGAAGCCACAGAGCACAGCCAAGACACTGTGAGGGGCTCTCAGGCTCAGCATGTCCCTCAGCAACTGAGGATAACCGAGGAGACACGCTTTTCAAACCTTGCGACACTCTCCAGTCCCAAGCTCTTCTGTGTACATCATAAAGCAACATCCACTGAGGTAAAGCCCTAAAGCCCAAGATGTCTCCATGATGGCAGGGAAGTGCACAGATACAGGGGCTCTCCTGGCATGGGTTCAGAGATCAAATTCAACAAAGGAGAACTGGGAGGTCAACACTCGTAATTCCTACAGGGATTGGAGCCAGCATGCATCAGTTTTTTTCAAACGTATCTTTCAACTCCTCAATTCTGCAGCTTTTTAAACGTTCCAGAGATCAGAACATCAACCTAAAGAGTCAGCAAAACCTCCTGGAGACAGGTGGGAATATCTGCTCGTTCACTCAGAAATGAATTTTTCCATTCACAAGGAAGACACAAGTGTTCAAGGCCAGTGGTGCCCAAGCCTGTCCTGCTTGGAGTAACCCAGAAGGTTCTCTCAAAAACACACATGCTGGCCCCACCCACGCTGCTTCTAACTCAGCCCGTCAGGATTGGGAGCCTAATAATTTGCGTAGGGTCCCAAGTGCCCCTGAGGCTGCTGAGCCAGGGACCAAACTCTGAGAACATCCCCAAAGAACACACCTGTGCTCTAGCAATAGGTGAACTTTCCCCAAGTGGCAGGATGTCCCTTCCTTCAGCAGCTAGCAATCCACAACTGATGCCTCTTAACTTGAGTCGCTCCCAAGGAACTGACCTCCTCCCATTAGGAAAGCCCCAGAGGCCAAGATTTCACAGCACACCCTCCCCCAAACACTCTACAGCTGGTTCAGGCCAGTCCTGGCTTCAGGGCTATCACAGCACAGGTCACCTTCTGTTTCCATCCAATCCTGCCCCCTTCACAGTTGACCCTAAGGCACCCCCAGTAAACCATGCATGCACGCCTTGGAGTGTTGAAGTTGACTTTCTCCGTGTTATGAAATGAACTGTGCCCTACCCTCAACAGTGTGTCAATGTCCTAGGACCTTGGAATATGACTGATTTGGAGATCAGGTAAGAATGAGGTTGTTGATGTGGGCAGTGTTCTGGTTCCTTTTGCGTAGCTGTGACTAGATACCCAAGGGCATGACTTAAAAGAGAGAAGGAGGATTTGGGCTCAAGGGTTCAGACCCTCACAGTGGAGCAGCTTACAGCATGGTCCACAGGAAACAGGGATGGGAACAAACAGGGAGGGACCAAGGAGGGATGCAGCACCCTGAGATATAGCCCTGGGACCCTGATATATAGCCCCCAGGGACGCATTCCCTCCAACTAGATCCCACTTCCTAAAGTTTCTAGAATCTCCCA
The DNA here is from genome assembly GCF_903995425.1 of Onychomys torridus. Taxonomy (NCBI): domain Eukaryota; kingdom Metazoa; phylum Chordata; class Mammalia; order Rodentia; family Cricetidae; genus Onychomys; species Onychomys torridus. Next base: position 60,806,047 of record NC_050460.1, on the reverse strand, counting down.
AAATAGCCCCACTAGCTGAGGACCGGCATTCACCTCATGAGCTGGGGGAAGATACTTCTCATTTAAACCAGAACAGTTGGTAATGTGGATGTACCGATACCAGGGAGGCACCCCTAAAGTACTTCCTTTAAGTAAGAAGTCAAGAAAGGAGAAACCTTATACTGAGGTTACAGAAAGGAGAGAGGGAGGGAGGGAGGGAGGGAAGGGGGGGAGAAGGGAAAGGGGAGAGGGAGAGAGCATTCATATAACTTATTTTAGTCCACTGTTCTATTTTATTAGTTATCATTGCTGCCTCTAACTGTACCTGCTTTATAGATTAAACTTTGTGATCCTTACAGCACATAGGAAAGCACTGTTTGGTACTATCTGCTGTGCCAGGAAAGAAAATCTGTAGTGGTAGGAGAATCAGCCTCCAATACGGTTCCAGCTCACCAGCAGGGGGTGCCTGTGCGGCTTCAGGAACCAAGGAGAAAATGAGAACACAGCCTGGTACTTTCTTCTGGTGGGTTTAGACAACCCTTTAAAGCTTCTGGCTCAGGCTGAGCTGCACAAAGGTTCAGCTGGGTCTGCCCACTCTACTGAATCTTGACTCAGAAAGGTGCACATTCTAGGTGCCAGCTGGAACCTAAACGTGCTCTTCCTGACACCTTGGGCTCCCCTATTTCTCTAAAGCCCCACTCCTTGCCGTGGTGGACCCCTAGACCAACCTAGCTCATTGACATTTCCCCTTCTTTCGTTTATTCTGCTCCTCGAGGGAGCTGCTGAGGTTTATGGCTTGATGTCCCCTGAGGTGTGTTTGTTTTTAAATTCTATAATCAAATTGTCCTCAATGGTTAAAAAAAAAAAAAAATCCAAACTTCTTACAGCAGGAATAAATAAGTCCAAGGTCCCAAACTAGTACTAAAACCAGGAAATTTTTCCAACCTTCCAGTTATCTCCAGGCATAGTCGGACACGAAATACATCAGGAGCATACACAGACACCCCTCACACACACTGTCCCTAGTGTCCACATCAGGAGCACACACACACACACACACACACACACACACACACACACACACACACACACACACACACACACACACACACACACACACACACACACACACACAGACAGAGAGACAGAGAGAGACAGAGAGAGAGACCCCTCACAGACACTGTCCCTAGTGTCCACATCAGGAGCACACACACACACCTCACACACACTGTCCCTGAATGCCTAAGAATGATGACATTGATGTCAGCCAGAGGATGTCAACTTGGTATTAACATCTGTACTAACCGTAGCAAAGGGACTTACTAACGAGGCTTTAAGAGCAGGTCCACCATGAGACGTGAACAGACACATGACATTGGTGTTGACAGTCACAGAATTCAGATGTCATTCTGGAACTGACACCTGCCGGAACCAAGGTCAGCCAGTTCCTGGCCACAAAATCTAGCTCTGACTCCTGCAGGCATTGTGAAATGACATCAATCACTTCAGCAGCTGAGCTGCCTAGGAGCGTGCTCAAAGCCAATCACCTTTTACCTAGTGGGGTCAATGTGACTGGGCAGACGTTTAGCCCTTGGAAACAGAGACGACATATATTCTTCACCTTACCACATCTGTTAGGCGATATTCACCATGCTGTTCACATCCAATGTCGAAGACGTACTTCCCAGGACCAACAGGCTACAGGGAGAAAGGAACTCAATGCACTTTACTCTGCATGGTCAACGTCGAATAGAAAGCACAAAACGCTTCCTAAGTGCCATGCCCAGAAAGCTCACCCCGAATGACCTCGCCGTGCAAAGTCTGAGAAGGGTTTCAGAATGCTTCCATTAACTGACAGCTGGCGGAACCGTTTCAGGGTTAGTTTTTTAAGGTCTCAGCCATGTTTTCACTGCTATCCACTGTAGAACCTGTAATAAATTGGTGCCTACGGGCAGACTGGCTACCAGCGCTTTGATCTGTTTGTTGTAACACTGAATTTAGTGCAAAGCATTTTTAAATCATTTGTTTACTCATCGATGGGGGTTGGGTGCACATGGTGTCACAGCTCATGTGTGACAGTCAGAGTCAGTTCTCTCCTTCCACTGTGTGGGACCTGGGTAGCAAACTCAAGTTGTCAGGCTTGACGGCAGGCACCTTTACCCACTGAGCCATCTCACCAGCCCCCCAGGAGATTTTTTTCAACAAAAACCTGGTCACAATGACACGCACTGTCGCCACTTGGACTTAGAAACCGAGTGTGAGCCACTCCCCAACTTTACAAATGTTTGCCCACATCACCGGTTGTCAACCTGACGTTTGTGTTCACCTTGGACCACGAATTATAATGTGCCTTATTTGGATACCGATGCTCGGCGTTGCCATGCCGACACTGTTCTTTGTCCAAGCGTTATCGCGAACATGCTGTTTTGTTGTTATTTGACCCTGTGTCTCACTCTGTAGCTCAGGCTGGCTTTCAATTTTCTAGTCATTACATTCCTTCTTAGGTAACTAAATCCATTTTTCCTTTGTGAGTCTGTTTAGGGGCTCTTTCCTGGTCTCTGCATTCATAGTGTCACCTCTTTGGATTAGTTTCGTTCATGGCGACATTTAAATATTCCTTCCAGAAAATACCTTTCTCTCTTTGCTGAAGGATGGACTGATTTTTACTGTTCCCTATCCCTTTTATAAAGTGATAGAGCAACTAGACTTTTAAAAATACAACCTGTAGTGGTTCCCTCAGCCATTGTTGACAGTAGCATCCGTCACCTCCCCAGACTTCGCCAGGTGATGTGATTTGGGCCGGCTTATCTAGTTATCTAGTTCCTCAGCCCATTATCAACCCTCATGTCTTCATTAGCTGCCAGCCATGTCCTGACTGAGTGTTCAATGACTTCATCTCTTTGTAGTCTGCCTCCCTTCTCCATCCCTCCTCATCTCCATCCCTCCTCACCCTGCTTTAATGACTTATCAGCAAGGACAGGGATGGGGGAGTTTCTGAGAAAGAAACACAATCAAGTGCTAGAGGATGAAAGATTCCTGACCCTGCTCGTAACCAGGGAAACACACAGTTTCGGGGGGGAAAAATGTTTACATAACAGATTTGGGGGAGGGAAAAAAGCAAAGGATGTAGCCGATAAATCCAATGACATGAGAACCTGTGATGGGAACTCAGGTTCTGTTAGTGAGGGGGTAAAGTCATGTGCAGCTAGCTTTTCAAGACAACGGACAGTGTTTGTGGTGTTTTGAAATACCAGCTCTTTACATTCAGCAGGCCCAGTATCTGGCTGTGCTGGCTCATCCTGGCTGTCAACTGTGAAGGAGGAACCTCCAGTATGGAAGTGCCTCCATCAGATTGGCCTGTGGGGCATTTTCTTAACTGTTCATTGACATAAGAGGGCCCAGTCCACTGCGGACAGCACCATCCCCAGGCAGGTCAGCCGGAGCTGTGTAAGAAAGGTAGCAAACATGGCCTGAGACCAAGGCTGTGAGCAGTGTTCCTCCACTGTCTCTGGGTCAAGCTCCCGCCCTGCTGGAGTCCCCACCCTCCTTCAATTCCTGTCCTGATTTCCCTCAATGATGCAAGGAAACAAACCCTTTCCTTCCTAGGTTGCATTTGGTTATGTTGTTTATAACACAGAAAGGACTCTAGTCTATATAAATGCATTTCTCAAAAGACAGAATGACAACCAACTTCAACTGGCTTTCATTCCAGGGTCAGGCACCACCCTGCCTATAAGATGAAACATGTGTACAGGTTAGGTGAGTGGAGGAAGTTAACGGGGGAGCTAACAAAAGCAGAAACACGGAACTGGGTCTAAGTTCCTTTCCCTTTAATGGTCAGAGCACAGGGGATGCCCTCACTCTGCACCTGGAAACCTGCTGAGGATTTGGCTTCTCTGGTCAGACGGCTTGCTTGTGTTACAGAACAGAAAGGCAGCGTGGAGAACTATTCAGAATGGCCTGCTGAGCCAGGGCAGCTGAGCTCTGTCTAGACCCGGAGGCCTCCTCTGCATTTTATCCCACATGCCCAGATGTGCAAGATGATAGCAGGTGTGCCTTTGTGTCCTGGGACATGACGAACTCTCAAAACTGATTCTGCAAAAGCTGATGTGTAAGTGTGTACAAAAGCTGATGTGCACGTGGTGTACAGAGGTTCTGAGAGAGGCAGCCAGCGGGGAGGGGGGTGCTAGCATATGACACTTTACAATTTGGGCATTCTTGCGTGGTTTGTATAACTGTAAGCTTGTTACTAACTGACAGAGCAAACCCTCCAGGTTCACTCTCCCTTTTCAGACTGTCTAGTCTAGCTTATCGATTTCCCCAACAGTTGAGGCTCGAGTTACATGTAAATGAACTGGGGCATTCGGAGAGTCTGAAAAGGAGTGTTGAAAGTAGCTAACCACACCCCATCTCAACTCCCATATCAGTGTGCTCAGCAAACTCTCTTTGGGGAGTCTCCCTCCAGCCCTGAGCTGCGCTCCCGGGAATGCCTGGGTAGGAAGCTTGCAATTACTGGGTTTCCCCTCACCCTCCTCCCTTTGTGCAAAGCAGCCACCAAAGCCAGAGCCCACCAAACAGCAGCCTGTGAACATGTGGAAGTCTCCAGACCCAGGGCAATCACTCTGGTCCCTAAAAACCTTCCCAACCAGGAGTGGCAGGCTGGCCTCTGGCATGGGGGAGCTCTGGGATCCCCTTCCCATTCGACATGGTTTACCAGAGGGCAAGAGCACACACAGCCAACAGAAAATGCCCTGGTACCAAGGGCACTGGCCTTAATAGAGCTACAGTGTGCCACTGGGAAACAAGCCCAGCTTTCTGCCTTCACCCCCACCCCACTCTGTACTCTGTGGGCATCAGAAGAGCTTGGAGTGGTGCAGCTGTCCTCATCTGGGGGGAATGGAAGGACCCCTCTGAGTGTTTAGTGTTAGCACATGGCACTGACTTACGTTTTTGTTCACGAACTTGCCCTGGTACCTGTGGTTCAGGTGGATGAGCTCGGCAGCACCCTCCTGTTGCCCGTTCACCCAGCTGCCGACATACTTACTGCCTGTCTCTGCATAGAAGTAGGTGCCTTGCCCATGCCTGGTGAACACAAGACAAGGGCACTCAGTTACTGTCCAATATCAATATGGAGCACCGACCCTAAGACTGAGGGGGATGTAAGTAGATGCCAGCTCATAGGCAACTGGTTTCTAGTATCTGTGTCCACTTGAAGGCTTGGCATGCCACTCACACAGGGTACATGGGGCCAGCATCATCTGATGTCACAGAGGCCAGCGGCCTGCACATGAACCGATTTCCCCAGGCAGAGTCAGGGTTTCCCTGGGGCTGTGGATGGAGGATCCATGTGTCCTGGACCACTACAAGGAGACAGTAGTCCCTCCTCGGCCCCTCTCAGCAGCACCTCCCCTACACACCTGCCCTCCAGCATGGGACTGCCTTAAGTGGGCATCATCCTGTTCTTACACCACGAATGGAACCCCGAGACTATAGGTAGAAACCAAACCTTTGATGAGCGAACCACTCCCCCGTGTAGGTGTCGTTATTGACGTAGTAGTACACGCCATGGCCGTGCCTCTGGTCATCTGCCCACTCCCCTACAAAGGACACACACAAAGTCAGATGAAAAGATCAGACTGATGCCGTGGCCCCTGCTAGCCCAGGAGGATCCAATCAATGTGTTCTGCAAAAGAGAGAGCTTTGTAACCATAGCGCTAAGCCTGCTGCCCCTCTCCTCTCTAACTTCCCTCCACCCACCTTCCCTTCCTCTTGGGCCAGCTTCAGGGAGAGCTAGCAAAGGATCACCGAGTTAGAAGCCCAGGGACACAGATCTGGAGGGTGTATGCATGTGAGGTGAGCCCCAGACACTTTCACGATTCTGCAGGTTGGTGGGCTTGAAAGGTCAGGGTTGGAACAAGCTTGTCTGACCCTTTGCCACTGATCCCAACTATACTCCATTAGCCTTGCAGGTACGCGGCAACTCAGCAGCATCTCCAAGGCTTGATGGTCTAGCCTCAGCCCTCACTCTGTCTCCCAGCTGGGTACCTGGTTCCAAGGCTGCCCCCTTGCCAGCTCCTTTACTCTGCCTCACACATTCCCTGTCCTGGCCTGGGTAGCCTGCCCACTCCCCTCCATGTGGGTGGGTCCTGCTAAGTTCTCATGCACGTGACAGAAAACCCTAACATTGGAAAAAAGAGCATGAAATTATAACACTTGGCTTGGCAACAAAGTCGGCAACAAACTGTGTTGCCAGCCAAAGGGGATTTGAGATCAGTCTCTCAAAAACTCTTCATCTCTCACAGAGCTTACATACGGAAAGGAAACCAACCAGCGGATTCCCAGGGTGGACATTACCCATCATGCATGACCAACAGTAAATCGGCACCCAGGCAGAACTTTCTAGACTACTACCCGGATGGACCTTTCTAGAATGGAATGAGTAATTAAAAACAAACCGAGATCAGTTTGTTTCCAGAGAAAAGGATGGCTTCGTCTTCTACTCTCTCTACAGAAAACTATGCAAACTGTTTTCTTGTAGGAAGACTACTGGCTAGCCCCGGCAGAAGATGACTGCCCTGCACGTGGGAGGCCCTGGATTCGATCCCAGTGCGAAAGAGAAGCCTTGAAAGAGGGGTGAAAGAAAGCTACTCCAGAATTCTACAAGGATGTCTGCCATTAATTAAAAATACACCGCAGGATGAGTTCTTAAATTCTGTGTTGTTTGTGGCACTTAAATTTTTTAATTTAGAAATGTTCAATTCATTTCAATTTCCCATTACAAATGAAAATTCATTTTTAAAGCAACTTTATATCCTTTTCCTCAAAGAGGACCCTAGAATGTGTGTAAACTTCTGGCTTACACAAACGCTAGAGACATTTCCACATACACTTAAGGAACACACACTATGCTAACAAAATGTTAATTATCCAAACTGTGCGTTTCCATGAACAGTGTATCTAAAACTAGGAATTCTATAGAATTTTTCTCACTTCTCCAATATTTACTTACAAAACATTTTGGCCGCCTGGTGAACTAGAACATCTGCAAAAATGGACGGCACGTGACCCCCACAAGCTTACACCACCAGATGAAGACAGACAGAGGCCAAAAGGGGTGTGATCAGCAGCCCGGGGTAGAGGCAAGAATAGGACCTCAAAGGTGAGTGACAGCTCAGCACAGAGAGGCCTCCCCAAACATACACACAGAGATGGGCATGGCGACTGCTACAGGTTCAGAAAGAGGACTAGGTCCCACCATAAGATGCGAAACAGGGACCCGAGCAAGAGAGATGGAGAATCCAAACATGAAGATCATTCACTAAAATATACAGTTGGTGCCAGGTCTGTAGTAATTGTGAGATGGTGCACACCATGGCCACAGATCTGGGGGTTGTCCGGGACCTTCAGTGCGGCATGGTATCTGCAGCTGCCGCATCCGCCTGCGGTGGAATATTCCCACTGAGGCCAATTTGGAGCTGTTTATGGAGCTGCAAGAAGTGCAAAATTGGCTTCTGTGAGCTACTCGGAGCTGCTCTAGCACACCCTGGGGCAAAGCGGCCACAGCTGGAACCGTTACTTCAGATGGTTTCCTTCCCCAAAAAAGACCGTAACAAAAGGAACACATCTCTCTTCTCTCGCCCTTGGGAGCCGGGCTCCAGGCTGACATGACAAGAAAAACGTTGTGCATTTTACAGAAACTTTTCAGAGGTGAAAGAGGACGGTTAAACTGCAAACAGGCTGGATTTCATCTTGGTGAGGACCCATGAGCACGTGCTGCCCCACCTGAGAAACTCGTGGGAGGCTCCGCCCAGCCCGGGAAACCCTGTGCAATGGGGCGGAGTTGCTCAAAGGAAAGGGGCCTGCACCCTCTGCAGGCTTCAGTGGCCAGGAATCAAGGCTCCTGGATGGCATTTAGAAACACAGTATTCCTGCTTTCAATTTACATTTAACCTTTTTTCAAATTTTTTTAAATAATTCTTTCCGATTCTCATTCTCGGTCTCCTCACCAGACCTCGAGTATGGGGGTGCAGGGAAGGGGTCCCTGCCAATTAAGCCCTTAAAAACCCCTTGAACAGTGAGATTTCATGAGACCTGGGGTTACAGAAAGCATACATATGCCAGCATGGCCATGCACACCAACTTCATAGGAACAGAGGCCCACACTGGACCCTTCTAGAACTCTCACTCCATACCCATTCACCTGACTAGTCATCAGTATTATGTGTGGTTCCCTTTATAATAAACAATTAACAGTGTTTCTGTGAAGATCATCGGCCAGGAGATAGGGTTAGGGGACCTCCTAGTAAGCAAGGAGCTGGGCAGAAGTGTGAGCAGCCTGGGAATTTCTAGCATGACCACGACATCTGGGGAACAGCCTTGTAAGGATGAGCCTTCCCTGAGGCTATGGTAGCGGGTTAAACTGACTCCTTGCAAAGTATGGGGTGGGGGGATTGCTTGGCGTGGATTCCCTGCTTGAGCTCACAGGTCTTTTGTGTAGATTTTTCTCTTCAGCTGGTGCATCTCCATGTTAAGAATTCCTGATGCCTCTTCCCTTCAGTGGGGAGATGCTGTACCTGCACTTGGGTATTGTCTCCTAATCTTTATGCCTATAACTTTAATAAAAATCCCCCACCCTGCTTCAGAGAAAGACGTCCTAAGCCCCTCCCCTTTTAATGTACTTTATATGAAACCCAAATTGTATTCACATCTACACTGAGCTCAAAAGTACAACAAGATTAGGTTCCCAGGGATCTGGGAAGAATTCAATTAAGCCCTGAATCGAATTGTCCAAAGCTCATTACAAAGCAGATGGTGCTTCTGTCGACCAAGCCTGCTAAGGGTTAGGAACAAACCAATTTAAGCTCCACGTCTAATGCAGAGGCATTTATGCCTCTGCCCCATCTCAGAGTCTGAGAGAAGCCCCTTCCTTTGCTATCTGTTATTTTTAGTTTTATCTGGAAGCAGGGCAGGTAACTGCTGTGGTCTGGATAGGTGTCCCCCAAAGGCCATGTGGTCCCCAACTACCGTACTGTTGGGAGCTGTGGAACCTTGGAGAGATAGAATCTAGTGAAAGAAGCCAGGTCACCGGGGACATGCCCATCCCCCCTCCCTCTGTTTCCTGGCCACCATGAGGTGAGCAGCTGGGTTTATGGAAGACTCCCACCATGATGCTCTCTGCTTTGCCACAAGCTCACATGTATATGGACTAAAACCAGGAGTTGGAGAGAAGGTTTAGCGGTTAAGAGCACTTGCTGCTTTTGCAGAGGACTCAATTCAGTTTCCAGCACCCACATGGTGGTTCACAAACATCTATAACTCCAGTACTAGGGGCTCCAATGCCTTCGTTTGGCCTCTGTGGACAATTTATGCAAGTGTTTCACTGGTGTGTGTGCAGGTAAAATACCCATGCATGTAAAACGCCCATGCACATAAAATAAAAATAACCCAATCTTAAAATCTCTAAAAGTCAAAATAAGCCTTCTTTTCTTTGAAGATGAATATCTCAAATGTTTTGTTAGCTTGCATTTTAAGGATATGTCACCCTCATTAGAAAGTGATGCTGTCACGCAAAGTGCATCATAGTCCTTGCCAACAAGCTCTTCCCTCAAGGCAGAAATGTCTATAGGCATTACACACATATCAATCTATTCCATCTGCATGCTACAGATAAGAAAGTTGAGACAGAGAGGTGACATGCAGAGTCATACCTACTGTCTCCACAGTCACAGCTGAAGGCACAAATCTTTTTGGAAACTAGAAAACCCTTTCCAGGGACATGAGAAACAGAGAGTAGAGAAAAACCCAAACATACAAATCAGCATACACTTTCTGAAGGTCCACAGCCTACTTCCTGCCTTCTCCCATCCTGGCTCTGGGATTAGACTTGTACCCACCAGGTGACGGTGGGACATAGGCACCGGAGCTTCTTAGAAATAAGCTAAGGATCTTCCTGGGGCATGACATTAGCATGTAAGGAATGGGAGACTGGGAAAGACATCACAGAAAGGCAAAAATGCCTGGATAAAGGGACTCCACGGTCTAAAGAAACATGACCATCAGAAGAGGGATTGGGCAAAAACAGAAAACAACAAAGACAGCTTCAGAGGAACAATGTCGTGGGTCTTGGCCACACCTAGACCCTGTGCCCACCCAGCAGCCCCCTTTCACTTACTCTAAATCTCCGCTTACAGGGGGGCATGCATGTTTAGTTACTTAAAAGACTTCTAGCCTCTATGACAATGGACGAAGGGACACATTTGTTGTTGTTGTTGTTGAGTGGGAGATCTAGTGAACTTTAAGCTTTCTTGTACACTTCAGTATCTGCAGACAAGCTCAATGTCAGAAACAACCTGTACATCAGAAACAAAAATCTTCTCCGTGGTGATGGCGTGTTACCTTCATATCTGGATCCATCCGGATAGATAAAGGTGCCTTGACCGTGCTTTTTATTTTTAATATATTCTCCAATGTATCGGGCACCATTCTTAAATTTGTAGACCCCCTGAAACACACCGATGACACAGTTCCTATCAGTCCTGAGTCTGACATGCACTAAGACAATATTTAACAGAGAAAACCAGCTTCCTAAGTGCCCACTTCTGACCTGGCCATTTCTTTTTCCAAACTCATAATGTCCTTCGTATGTGTCTCCGTTGGGCAATCTCGCTTTCCCTTGTCCATGCCGTTCTCCCACTTCATTTCGCTCCCCTTCATATTCCTAGACAAAAGAAACAAGCCAACTGTGGCTGCTGTTCAACAGCACCGCGCATGAGCCAAACGTTCTGCAGCTATGGTACCACCGAAGCCTCCCCACCTCGGACACTGTATTCACCTGTCACATTGCCCTGGTGAGACAGGTAACCAAGCCTAATGGGCAGAGCCCAGGTCCAGGTCTCAGAATTAATGCATGTGTCCATAGTGGGAGCTTCGCTCCCTCCCTCCAGCATCTGAGCATGTGGTTTATTATGCTCATCCTGACATTGTGAACATGAACCAATGAAAGGAAGACACTAGATGCGCAGTCACCACAGGCATACACTGAAAGAAATTCATGTAAGTGGGACAAGTCCCCAGCCTTCACAGATGCCTCCCTCTTCGCTCTCTCCAGTCATTCAGGACTTAAAAGGCAAATACCCTAAGAGAAGGGTTCTTCCTTTGTGGGTTTGCAGCAGAGTCTGTGGTCTGCCAGAGGTCTGTGTCCTGCTGGGAAGTTCTACTGTGAGGGAGAGGGGAAGGAGATTCGGACATTCCAATAATCTTATTGTCAAACTCCCTATCAAAGGACTTATAGTCCAAACGATTTTGGCCCTGGGACTGGAGAGACGGCTCAGAGGTTAAGGGTACTGGCTGCTCTTGCAGAAGACCTGGGTTCAATTCCCAGCACCCACATGGTGGCTCACAATCATCTGTAACTCTAGTTCCAGAGGATCCAATGCCCTCTCCTGGACTCCTCAGGCACTGTATGCCATGTGATAGACAAGCAGAAAAAACACCCATACATACAAAATGAATTAATTTTAAAAGAAAAAAAAAGTAAAAAAAAATAAATAAATCACTTCTAAGCCAATTTGAAAAAGCTATGAATCTATATTGTAAGTAGATTGGACTGGGGTGGAGCTCAGTGTGAGTGGGGCTGCCTAGCATGTACAAGACCCTGGGTTTCACCCTTACACACACACACACACACACACACACACACACACACACACACGGGGGGGGGGGGATGTTTGCAAGCAATACCATTTATGTTTTCTTTTGTTCTTTTGTTTGTTTTTTGTTTTTGCTTTTGTGTTTCGAGACAGTGTTTCTCTATGTAGTTTTGGTGCCTGTCCCGGAACTCGCTCTGTAGCCCAGGCTGGCCTTGAACTCACAGAGATCCACCTGCCTCTGCCTCTCGAGTACTGGGATTACAGGCATCCACCACCATCGCCCACCTCAAGTAGTACCACTTGTAAGGGCTGAGGCAGAAGGATTGCAGGATTGCTTGAGCCATGAGTTGGAGGCCAAACATAGCCACATAGCAGCCCCCTGCCCCAACTCCAAAAACAAGTAAATAAAAAAAAGTAATGCAAGCTTGTAATTCTCCTGCTTTTCCTATACTTACTGAAGTAAATGTTCTCTGGCTCATATACATGGATGTCCGGTCCAAATAATACGTAATATAATGGCCAGAGCATTCCATAATGGTGCAACGTAGCTAGCTTAAAATATCACGCTGCATACTTTAAACATACCCAATTAACATATTCATTTAGATATTTTAAAACATAATCTGTGAGTTTGGACCTGTGTCTATTACAGGTCATCAAGTGGGAGTCTTTAGAAACAAACAGGAAGGCATTTCTTGCCTCTTCTAGCCCCTTTTAGCCCAGAAATTCCTGCCTAGAATATAAGCGTGTGATCTTACAGATTGTTTTCAGGGTTTTTCCAAACCACAATGTGGTGGTTTGAGAGAGAATGTCCCCATAAGCTCAGACATCCGAACACTGATTTCCTACTTGGTGGCATTATTTGGGGAGGTAGTGGAACCTTTGGGAGGTAGAGCCTTGCTGGAGGAAGTATGTCACTAGGGACGGACTTTTGGGTGTTTATAGTCTCGCCCCACTTCCTGCTTGCAGTCCGTGCTCCCATTTGAAGACGGACAAGTACTCTCAGCTTCCGGTTCCTGCTACCGGGTCTCCCTCCCCTCCGCTCAGGCCTGCTGTTTACCTATATGCCTTCCCCACCATGATGAACTCTTATCCTTCTGGAACTGTAAGTCCAAATAAACTCTTCCTTCCACGAGTCACAGTGTTTTATCACCGCAACAGAAAAGTAACTAATTCACACACATGCAGAGCCCCTGTTCCAATCCTAGAGGCCTCCCAATGTGGCCAACGCTAAGCCATAGGGGTGGATCCCTGCTCCCATCTCAGGGACCTCCCAGCCTGCCCAACACTGACTGAGCTGTGATGGCGACTGAACAGAGAAATCCTTTCAGCTGATCCACGGGTGGTCTGCCATCGTACCTACAGGCTTAAACATGTTACAAATCAGGTGGAGAACAAACTAGAAACTTGGATGGACAGGAATGTAAATTGGATATGAGCAGAAGCAGACCATAAATTAGTGACCTCTGTGTGTAAGTGTAGGTGGGTGCATGTGAATATGCGCATGTCCGTGCCCATCTGTAGGAACCAGAGATTGACAGGCATGTCTTCCTCCATCCTCTCCACTTTATATTTTGACACAGATTTTCTCACTGAAGCTGGAGTCCACCCATGGCAGCTAAGCCGGCCAGCCAGTGAGCTCCTGGGATCTTCCTGAGCCCAGCTTTTTACATGGTAGCAGAATCTAAACTCAGGTCTTTGGTGGCTTGCGCCTTTAATCCCAGCACTTGGGAGGCAGAGGCAGGTGGATCTCTGTGAGGCCAGCCTGGTCTACAAAGCGAGTTCCAGGAAAGGTGCAAAGCTACACAGAGAAACCCTGTCTCAAAAAAAAAAAAAAAAAAAAAAAAAAAGTGTGACTAAACTCAGGTCTTCATGTTATGCAGCAAGCCCCTTACAGACTGAGTCATCGCCCTGGGAATGTTTAGAAGTAGAACCCCAGAAACTAGTGAGACAGTCAGCTAGATTATTGAAAAGGAGGCAGCTAAGCCAGGATGTACTTTGCAGTTTCAGGTGAAATACTAGCCTCTGACTAATTGTATGGAGACTGTGAAGCCTAGATTTCACACCTGAGTCTGCCCTGCCTTTGGCACTAGCTCCTTGCTGTTGGGAGCATGTGACTCCTAGGCATTTCTGCCTCTTCACACTGACCAGGTTGCTCCAGGGCATAGATCAAGCAGAAGCTAAGAGGTGATGGCCAGGGACCAGCAAAGTGGTCTGAGCAGGTGCCAACACTGCATTACAGAGGAGGGACCCGGGTTTTCACTTTATCCTCAAACTCTCTTTGCTCGCGCACAGCAGGCCTGTTCCCACTTTGTCAGCCAGGGAGTGGTCACCCTCCGGCCCACAAGGCACTCAAGTCGGAGCACATTACTGGCTGGGAGTCCCTTGCCTCTCCTCTAATGTCTACGCTAGGAAAGCGATTCCAGTGGCTTGGGGCAGTTCAGAGAAACTGATCCAGACCTACGTGGTGAACTCTTCAGAGCCGGGGGCACCTCAGCACCATGCAATGAGTTGCCAGGAAACAGCCTTCTCCATCCTTTTTTCATGCCCTCTGCCTAGAAATCTTCGCCTTTAATGGGAGGCGGGATGGGAACGGGGAGGGGGGGGGGGGGGAAACAAGACGTCACGGCGTTTCACCTTTCAGAGCGACTTCCTGGACGCACCGCCGCCCGGTGTGGCCGGCGTGGTCCTGTCCGCGGCCTCTCGGCCCTCTGGTCCCCACGCCTCCCACTCCGGAGCTGCAGCACCCCAGAAGTCCCTCCCTGGCCAGGAGCTCTCACCCCAAGATCGTTCTCTCCTTCCTCCTCTAACTCCTCAGAGCCCAGGTCCGACATGATCTGGTCTCAGCTAGGATCTCCGGAGTAGCGTCTCTACCAAGCAGGTACCAGCCACCCCTACCCGCGTCTCGCGTCGCCATGGAGACGCTGCCCGGCCCGCTTGGCTCTCAGCCTAAAAGGGTGGCGGGAAAGGGCGGGACGAACGGTGTGGGAGGAGTCAAGGGCTGGGATAGTGTTCCAGCAACTGGAAGGGCATCTCTGCCAATCGCCGCCCGGGAAGAGGGAGGAGCGGGGGGGGGGGTGGGGGGGAGCCTTGCCGACTTGGTACTCGCACAGATCTGACAGTCTAACCTGAACAGTGTCATTGGCCTCTGGAATGTCCTCAGTGATCTGATTTATGGACGCCACTAGGAGCCACCTAAAAAGCTGACCCCCCAGAAGGACGAGAGGGGCGTCTCAACTCTGGGCCCCGCCTCTTGGTCCCTTGGGTCCTCTGGGGATGCTGCAGGACCCTTCCAGGTTCTTCTACACTGAGATGTTTGTGGTCTCCAGAGGCGTGTGCACGCGAGTCGTTTCTGTTTTCTGTCAACACGTCCACCCTGGAACAACGAACTCTGGCCTCTTAAGCAGATGCTCTTGCACACTGACCCGGGTCAGGGTTTTAAGCACCTCAACCAGCCCCTACTCAGGTGACTCCTGGGCTCTCACTTACAGGTGACCCGTATTCATCCTGCTCTGTCCTCTGGTGCCTCGTCTGGTGCCTCTGGCTTCCTCTCAAATGCCCAGCCTGTCATGCCACACATACAGTCCCACTCATTCACATGGGATCTCCTTCGCTTCTTCTGGGGGCCGGAGGGGGGGGCTCCAGTGCCATATTCCACCCTGCAAGGCCCCTCTGGGTCCCCTTCCCACTCCTACGCTCTCCTCTGAGGCTCAGACCTCCCTACTCCCCCACTAAGCCAAGACTCTGCCCTAGTGCCAGCCTCCTAACATCCCACAGCGTCCTCTGGTCAGAAACCCAAATGCACACAGGCTCCCTGTAAGTCCCCAGGGTCCTCTCCCTACACTAGCTACGCTGAAAGCAAATCAAACGACCCAATCCTCCGGTTCCCTACTTCTGGCTTCTACCTGGGTCAGCCCAAATGACTCCCTGGAATACTTGCTTCCCCACATTGGGAAACACACCAGCACACTTTTCGGGTACAGGATAAAGATTTTCTGCCGGAAGGAGAGGGGACTGGAGATTAGGGAAAGAACTTCAACTCTGTCGTCGCCCATCCATTGCAATGGCAAGCATGTGGTAAAATGTGGAATTTCACTTGAGGGCAGTTCTTCATATTTACTTGACAAGTCAGAATGCTAATACGCAGTGTACTGATTGACACACGTACGCACTGAGTGCCGATCTCTACAGACATGGCCTACACACACCCAATGTAGTCACCCGTGTGTATGACACTTGGAATCTGCTTCCTCACACTTCATGTGAACTGTCCTTGTCATTGTGATGGCTAATTCCAGTTGCCTAGCTGACATACTTGGGGAGAAGGAATCTCAATTGAGGAATTGTGTCATGGTCTGTGGGTATGTCTGTGGGGGTATTTTCTTACTTGCTAATTGGTGGAGCAGGGTCCAGCCCACTGTGGGTGGCACCATCATCCCTAGGCAGGTGGTCCTGGGCTGTGTAAGAAGGTAGCTGTGCAAGCAGGAGGGAGCGAGCCAGTAAGTGGTGCTCCTCCTGGGTCTCAGGTTTGGCCCCTGCTCAGGCTTTCCATAATAGATGATCGATTGTGGTCTGCAACCTGTAAGTCAAATAAGCCATCCCTGCCCTTGAGTTGCTTTGGGCCATGCTGTTTTACCACAGCAACAGAAATACCTGGTGGGTTTAATACCTGAGCCTTTGATCAGCATCCTCATAAGTTTGACCTGTTACATCCCACAGTGCTGGGATATCTCCTGCAGAATGCTGGTGTTGTTGACATATGTCGATAACTTTTCTACCACTATGACAAAAAATGTCCAAGGCCGCAGCTTGGCTCGTGGTTACAGAGGTTTTAGTCCGTGGGTAACTGGCTCTGCCACTTTGAGGGCTCTGTCAGCATTACCTGCAGGTAGAGTTTTATATCCCACCAGTCAGTTCCCAAATAACCACACTTAATTATAAATGCTCAGCTGATAGCTTAGGCTTTTTTTTTAAAGCTAGCTCTTATAACTTAAATTAACCCATTTCTATTCATCTATGTGCTGTCCCAGGCTTGTACCTCATGTATGTACTTCCCATCCTGTTTGCTCTGTGTTTCATGGCATCTCCTCAGGCTCTACCCATCTTCTCCCCAGCATTCTCTCTGCCCTAAAAATTCTGCCTAGCCATCAGCCAATTAGGCTTTTATTAACAATGAGAGCAACACATCTTCACAGTGTACAGAAGGATTATTCTACAGCAACCCTGGTCATGAGGTCTGCCTCTGGGTGTGAACATTTATTTGGATTAAGAACAGAAATATAGAGTGTATATAAATATACAGAGAAATGGGGAGATTAATTCAAATTTTTATCCTGAACTGTGGACAGAGGAATTCTCAATTTCTCTGCATCTGTTCCACAATAATGTTACCATCTACACAAAAGATAAGGAAATCTGAACGTGTAGATTAGCTTTGGGTCCATGTTACTTGAACTGAAAGATCAGTCTTTATCCGGAGAGAGTCCCAGCTCTGGCACCAGGACTCCAGAGCATGACCTGCCCTCACCCAGCATAGAATGTGCTAGAGAAATTCAAATCCTCATGGCCCTCTCCATTACATCTGCATGTCCTGTCACGGTGGGAACAAGTTACAGAGGAAACCAATCATGACCCAGGAGCCTCCTTTTAGGGCATGCCCCAGTAGTCTGACTTCCTCCAGTTAGGCCCATCATTTTAAAGGTTCCACCAACCCATACTAATGCTGCAGCCTGGTGACCAAGCTTCAGCATAGGAGCCCTTGGGAAACCCCTCCAAACCATGGCAGCTGGTGCCAAGGCCTTTGCAAAGTGAACAGGCCATGAGGGCTTCCACTTCAGCAACGGCATCCAGGCTGCTACACAGGAGGCTTCCTGAAGCACAGGACGTATCCTCTGCCCTTGTATCTTTCACCGTGTGAAGACAGAGCAAGAAGACCATCCTGGGACGGCCTCGGGATCCCCGAGGAGGCAGAAATAGGGTAGGAGTCTTTCGGCTTCACTTCAGAATATACATTTTGATGAGAAACTTAAACCACCTAGCAGGACAAGCAAAGGCTGTTTATTCCGAGTCTCCTGAGGCAAGGGAGCCGGTCAGTGGCCATCACCTGCGGTTCAGGGGAGAACAAGGGCAGAGAGGGGGTGGCCCCTAGTGGAGAAAAGGAAAGACTTTGGCCTTGGGCTCCTGAAGCAGGTGGTTACATATTGGCCAGGGTGTGTATTTGGCCTTCTTGGCTGGTCCTAGTTTAAAATGGGGATAAAAATGAGGAATGTTGCCTGCTATTAATCAGATCTTGGTCATTTTGGTTGTTACAATGGTTATTGTTTGGCTTCCGGGGGTTTTTGGAGAGAGAGCAGATGGCATCCTCCAAGCCTGGCTTAGAGACAGCAGCTGATTCGTTGATGCGGAGGTTGTCAGTTTTGTTTGTTTTTGAGACAGGGGGGACCAAGCTGGCCAAAAGCTTGCTCTGTCATTGTCCTTGACCTCCCCATCTTTCTGCTTCCCTCCTCCAAACTCTGATTGCCATCTTGTGTCACCATGCCTGACTCAGTGTTCTGTTTAAATACACCACCTGGCCATTGTCCATTTCTATATCCAGCCTCTTATGTGGTTTTGCAAATTATAATTTGTATTAACGCGAAGTATTTTACGGCTCTCTTTTTTTGCTTTTGGGATGTAATACTTCAAACAATGATAGCACAATCATCTTATATCATATAAGTCCTTCTAATATAAGTTCATCTAAACTTTGGTGTAAATGAGAAGGAAGTAGATTATAAAGCAAGCATCCTGTGATGGAGAAATGAATGAACTTTAATATGTACTGAAGCTACATAGGCTCTGGGCTCCCATTGCAGTTTTACTTTGAAGCATCCTTAGGAAACACCCTGCCTTCCAGCCTCAGTTTCCCACTCTGTAACCTAGAGATAATAAGCTTTTAGGGGGAGAGGATGCCTGATTAATATGTTATTTGTTGGAACAGCTAGGTAATGAGAGCAATAAAGATAAACAAAGATTCTCACAGCAGCCGCTGCCCTCTCTCACTCTAGGGAGCCCACTCACTGTGCTGCAGGGTTGTAGAGCTGAGTGAGCACACCTCTGTCAGCCAACGTGATCACCCGTGTGGAGAATCACCCATAGGCTTTCCAGAGCACACACTGCAGACCCTTCATCAAACAGGGTCTCCTCCAGAAGGCGAAACTCAGCCAAACCCTCAGGCCCCAACCCTGAATGAATAAACAAGCCGCAAGCGATTGACATACAAGGCCCTAAAATTATAGTTCCTTAGTTCCAGAGATGAAAAGATTATAAACACGTGTTAGCAGCTTCTCCAGAGAGGAAAAAGTTGGCCATGGGGAGATTGGGTGAGCAACACTGTGTCTCTATTTGTTGGAAGTTTCCACATTTGTTTCAAATGAGTACGTCATTTCTATAGTGAAAAGTATTTTAAATGTTTGAAGCTGAGAAAAGCAATATAATCAAGTATGTGAGAACAAATGTTAGCTTTTTCGGACCATAAAAGTGTCGGAAATTCAGGTTTCATGTCAGCGCTAACAAGGACAGGGGTAAACACGTGCTAAGTTCTGAGCCTCCGCTGGCACTGTGTAAGCACCTGTCTCGTGCGTTTATCTTAGAAGCCCCGGCTGCCGCTTCATCATTGTACAGATAAGTACCAAGTCACAGAGAGCTGAGATCCGTCTTCGACAGTGATCTCAGCCGCTGGGTTCTGAATGAACTATCTGATTCAGGAGCGACTTCCACTAAACCCCTGATCTCTGATTTAAGGGCAGACCTTTCGACTGACCTTCATTTGTCTCCCAAGCAGGGACCCAGTGGCTTCTGAGAGCCTTCCACTGAAAATCTTGAAAGTGACTTAAGCAAACCACATTAAGCCATGGCTGCTCCGGCAAGTCCTGAGCAGTGGGTACCAGCAGTGACACAGAGCCCTAAGTGTGCTGTTTTATTTTACCTGTAGGAATGGGTCGTCCTTCTCAAAGCTTTCTGGTAACTTACAGAAATTTCACTCAACTGCATGTGTAGCAATTATCCACATAATTGACGGAAACGACAGGGACGATGATGTAGACACCCTGGTAAAGACTTTGCCTCACTAGAGATCTGGGACTTGTATCTCTTTCTCATCAGGCCCCTGGAGAGAATTTCCAATGTGCACCAGCAGGGGGCGCCCGTCACGCAGTGTGAAAGGCATGGGCCCCTCCCTTGCTGTGTCATTATCCCCAGGCAGAAGTACAGCACTGTGCAGCCCCCCAGGGATAGGCCCAGATGGCCAGCCCTGTGATGAGAGAGGAGCGGGGCCTCTGGCTCCCTCTGCTCCACTTCCCGGATTGAAACCTTCCCATCTCTTTACCTGCCTCCCTTTTCACTGGAAAAGGAAAAAAAAAGAGGGAAGGAAGGAGAAACATCACTACTGATCAAACTGTGTGTGTGTGTGTGTGTGTGTGTGTGTGTGTGTGTGTGTGTGTGTGTGTGTGTGTGCTGGTGAGAGCACCATGCCTTTCTGGATGAGATTGCAAAGGAAACTGGCCATGAAACCACCTACCAGGGCTCTACCTCTGTATCTCCCACAGCCTTTGTGGCCCACCTCCCGACCAGAGGCTCTGTCTGCCTGTCAGTTGCCATGGTGACGGGCCAAGGCCTGAATGTGCCCCTTCTGGGCTCTCATGTGGAGAAAAGGCCTTAAGCACGCAGGAGGTCAGGAAAATGTAACTGCTCAAACAAAGAGCAGGTTTTCAGCAGAGTCGCTTCAGCTCAGCCTTAAGTGTGGAAGTACACAGCCGTTTTCAGATGGTCGCCTGTGCTCCTGTAAAGGGAAAGACGTGCAGAGCTGTGCCTCACTGCATGCTCAACGTGTACTGACAGAAAATCCTATTGTCAAAAGTGGTTTCTATAGCACCACACATTGGGCCTGTAGCAGGAATCCAGTCCAGGGCTGGGTCTCCCTGAAGTCTGTTTAGGAAAGGGTAAAATGAGGACAGTGGTGTCACTGCCCCCGGGCTGCCACAAAGCCTAAAAGAGATGCTTATAATGAGCACAACACTGTACCGAGCACCCAGCCAACCTGGCGTAGATAGCACCCATTATTAATGACGCTGATGTCACTGGCTGTATTCGATACTTTTCTGTTATGATAATACACTCCAACCCGGGCAACTTAGAGGAGGAAGAGTTTGGCTGGCAGTTCCAGACAGAAAGAGTCCATTATGGCAGGGAAGCATGGTGACAAGCGACAGGCATGGTGGTGGGAGCAGGCAGCTGAGACGTCACATTTCAACCACTAACACAAAACAGAGAGAGCAAAGGAAGTGTCCTAAGGCTTTTTCAGCTCAAAGCTGCCTTCAGTGTCTACCTAAACCTCCCCAGACAGCCACACTACCTTCAAACGCCCAAGACTATGGGGGACATTCCTCATTCAAAACACCACAGTGGTTTCCTTTGTTTGTACTGTGGGATGCAACCCAGGCCCTCAAGCATGCTAAGTTAGCACCCTCCCACCGAGCTGCACCCCAGTGCAAACTGTTGTCTCTCTACAGTGGGCTGAGGACCTTTGGTCTGCCCAGGGATCTCTGGGGAACTTTCATGGCCTTCATTGTTTTCAGTTGGGTCCCTTCTTTGCTGAGGATCATTGGGCGAGGTAACTCACAATGGGGTAGATTGTGTTGAGCCCACTGTCTCTCTGCTCAGGTTCATTAGCACCAAGATTCACATGGGGGTGGGGGGGAGGCTGAGGTTTCTAGAAAAACATGGACATTTTAGCCGTTTGAGGTTAGATTTCTTGACGTTGGCAACAATGTTAAGCATATGGAAACAATGGAGCAATAACCAAATCTCACTGCCTTCCCTCTCTCTTTCCCCCTGAGGCGTATGGTTTAATGACATTAAAATGCAGCTGTAGTTATCAGGAGAGAAATACAAATTCTCTTCTACCCAGGAAGTGAGATGTACAGTAATGCCCAAATGGGGGACGGGGGGGGGGGGGGGGGGGAGGCACGATGACTAACAGCTTGGCAGGAGTCAGCCAGGGGAGAGACTGGAGATGGCAGGTACGCTTGAATTCCACACCAGGCAACGGCTTGGCCACACGCCACATGGCAGGTGCCTGGCATGTAGGAACTAATCAACTCACATTTGTCAAACAGAATTCCAGATATTTCATGACAAAACTATACCTACTGCAGCCCTTTAGACAAGAGCAAGAGCCGGGCATATCAATGTTTCCTTTTCTCTTTTCTCAGCTTGGGATCTTGTTCTCTTATGTCAGGCTCATTTTCCGGAAGCTTGCTCAGTTACTTGACTGCATCAGAGTATCTGTTGAATCCTAGACCAGGGATAAGAGGAAATGAGAAAGAAATCAGAGCTCCACGTGACACTCTCTGCAGAAATTCACACCCTTAGAGCGTTACCACCCCCCATACTTTATGGCTGCGGGTTACTCTTTCACGTCAAAATGAGTGTGCCACTTACTAGCTGGATATTGGTTCTGCTTTTGATGTTGCTGGCAGGGATATGGCGGGGGGAGTGTGTGTGAGTGTGTGTGAGTGTGTGTGAGTGTGTGTGTGTGTGTGTGTGTGTGTTGCCAAACACAGAACTCAGGCAATCTTCCACTGAGCCACACCCACCCCCCCCAGCCCTGGTTCTGATACCACATATAAATAACCTTACTGTGGCCTATGGTGGTGGTGCAAAGTCATGTGGTATATATGGCTGTCTCCTCCAGAGCCTAAGAATAGATTAGGTTCTCTGACAGAGGGCCAGCAACAAACTAAGAAGCTGGTTTATTATTTGCCCAGAACAACTCCCCTCCCCAGCCTTCAGGAAGGTCGTGAGAATTGAATAAGATTCCAAGGATCAAAATACTCCAGAGTTTCTACAGAAACTGAATGTGTTTTTATAAAAATGTGACATATACACATGGACCAGGCTTTAAGTTCTTGTATTTATATACTGTTTGATGTAGACAAAGGAATGGATGTACACTCATCACAGGACAGGGAGAATTCAAGTTGGTATTGACCAGGAAGCTTCCTCCCTGCTAGCTAGAGTTCATCATACTGATAGGTATTATACAGGTTGTTGGGGGTTGGGGGAGGGTGTCATCAATAGTCTTATGGCTGTGAACCCTATGGAGTATAATAATGACCAGTTCATAGCAAGATATACACATGGATGTAATAGTGGCGTGTCTGTTGTGGGGGTAACCAACTGATTTCTGATTGGAGTTAAGGCCCACTCTACCACTCCACAGGAGGAAATGCATGCTACTATAAATCTGACCAAGAATCCATGGTTAGAGAGCTCACAGTCCCCAGGGGTGAGCTATGACTATTATTCTACATGAAAATTGCATTTAAAATGTGGGAGGAAAAAAGACGTTCCCGTATGCCAACGATACAGCAAAGCAATGCAGTCGCCGCTTGTGAACCCATTGTCCCGGTGGATGAGCTAGTGTGTGAACTTATGGGTGTGTCTGAATTTGAGTTCTGGCTTCCTCTCAAGTTCATGCTCCAGAACCCAGTCTTGTAGAAATGGGAGTCGAGGGACCAGTGGCGAGGAATACGTAAGGCTTGTCAGTTACTTCTCTTGTTGAGGTGAGGAAACATCGGACCCAAGCAATTGAGTGGAAGGAGGGTTTGGGGCTTACGGTTTAGGAGAGGAGGATTCCTCATGAGAGAAAAACACAGCAGTGGGAGCTGAGGTGCTGAGGTCATGTGTCTGCGGTGAAGTGCTCAGCTGGCCTCTCTTCCCTTTTTTCTGTCTGGAACCCCAGCCCATGGGGTGATGCCACCCGCCTACATACAGGCTGGGGCTTCTCTCCTCATTTAATTCTGTCTGGAAACACCCGCACAGCCCAGGGGCATGTCTCCTAGATGATTCCAAACCCAGTCAGGCTGACAAAGATGAACTATCACAGACAGGTTGTAAACACCGGTACTACATTGGCCCCTGGGATGGCAAGGCCCATCCCCACTCTACCAGAGAGTGTGAGTCACTGCTCCGGGCTGCTGGAGGTCATTTTCCCTTCTTTGCTGGTCTAATAGGTAAGAAGGCATCTCATAGGGATTGTGGTTTATATCTTAGTTACTTTTCTGTAGCCATGGCAAAAAAAAAAAAAAAAAAAAAAAAAATTAAAATTAAAAATGACCAAGCATTTACTGTGGGGGATCACAGTTCCAGAGGGTTGGACTCTGTGAGCATCCTGGCAGGGAACATGGCACTGGAGTGGCAAGCAGTAATTTACATCTGGTCCATAAGCATAAGGTAAAGAGAGCTAACTGGGAATGGTATGGGTTTAAAAATGCCCTCAGTGTGACATGGTAAATGCTGGTGTGGGCATAGCTGTGATTAGCAGTGTTGTGTGTGTGAGGGGGGTGAATATCAGTGCTGGCCTCCTTGTCCTGGCTCAGTGCGGATAGACCCCAATGGAGCGTGGCCTTGTGGGGTTTGGATTTATTGGTTTGGGTTTGTTTTGTTTTGCTTTGCTTTTGAGGCAAGGTCCTACCTTATAGCCCAAGCTGACCTCAAACTTGTGGCCATTTTCCTGCCTCAGTTTTCCTGATTGCTGGGATTATAGATGTGAGTCCTCGGACAGAAGTTCATTCATTCGTCTCGGGAGGCTGGCTAAGAGATGATGCATCGTAACTGTGTAAAGAACCAAACTTTCACAGGACTTATTGAAGGTGGTGGTGGGAGTCTCACACTCTATTTCCTGGAAAATTTAACAACATAAACTGATGAAAGAGACTTTGGAATTCCCCTCCCCCGCCACCATCCCAGTTAGTCACATGTGTCCTGGGCTTGTCACACATACCTGTTTCCCAGTCATTAGGATGGTCATAATAAGCATTTAAAGCTGATTCACTGTTGCCATAGAAACCTGGTAGTATTCAGTCAATAGCGAGGGTTTCTTACGCTTCTAGATTGTGCCAAGCACAGTGCTAGATGAGGATTCACAGATGAACAGAACAAGTAAGAAAGTGTGTCTTCAAACACCTCCCCTCGTCCATCTGCACATCAATCCCATGAGCACAGAGCAGAGTGGCCTCCACGGGGTCCCAGGAAGCTTGGAGTCAAGGTTTGAGTTGGAGACACACTCAGATCCCAAATCCTGTGCCTCCTCTGCTGGGCCACCACATGCTGAAATCATAAAGCAATGTTCAGAAAGGGTGCCCTTGGGTGATTGAAAGTAAGAGATTGCATTTGGGGTTTTTTTGTTTTTTTGTTTTTGTTTTGTTTTGTTGTTTTTTAGTTTTTCAAGACAGAGTTTCTCTGTATAGCTTTGGAGCCTGTTCTGGAACTCTCTCTGTAGACCAGGCTGGCTTCGAACTCACAGAGATACGCCTGCCTCTGCCTCCTGAGTGCTGGGATTAATGGTGTGTGCCACCACCTGCTGGGCCGAGATTGCATTTGTTATGGAGTTAGACAAGTCTGTTCTTAGAGAGGGTTTCAGTTGAAAGTTAAAAAATGTTGGGGTGGGGATTTAGCTCAGTGGTAGAGCGCTTGCCTTAGGCAAGCACAAGGCCCTGGGTTCAATCCTCAGCTCAAAAAAGAAAAAAAAAAAAAAAGCATTAAGAAGGAAGGCTCTTGGTTGCAGAAGTTGAAGCAATAAGCAAAGTGGGAAGGAAAGGTTGCCCAGATGAGCCCGGGGTCCAAACCCTCCCATGACCACAGCGATTGCAGAGGATGATGTGCCAGCCAGTGAGGCCAATGATAACCCACTATGAAGTAGGTTAGTGTCAGCGGGTGGAACACAGGGCTTCCTCTGAAATTGCCTTTCCCAGACCCCTCTTAGGCTAGAAGTTCCAGTGAGACCACTTGGGTTTGAGAAAGAAGATATGAATCATTGTACTTTCCCACCAACACATTAGCATATTGTGTGCAGTAAAATGATTCTCTCTGCACAAATCATCACATATAGGCCCAGAGGGAACTTTCAAAGCATAACCTCTTGATATGAGCCACATGGCTTACCAAACCACAGCTGAGGGTTATTGATCCTTTTGGGGACATCTTGTAAAAACTGTCCAATTTGCTTATCACATTTATCTGCACCAGCTCTGTGGTGGGAACGACTCCGTAGGGGTCAGTTTTCTGTTCCCATGTGTCTGGCCTCATTCTAAGTATAATTTTTAAAATGTAGGGATGCTGCCATAGGCTAGCCCTGGAGTAGAGCTCAGCTGCAGAGGAGAATGTCATCAAGAGCTGTGAAATTCAGGCCCCCAAATTTGATTCCAGGCTTTATACAAGCCCTGCTCCATTTAGGATCCAGGCCTCCCCCCATCCCCTTCTCTCTGTGACCACTTCCCATACTCTACAGTTAGGAGAAAAATAATAAAAACTGAAGACATTGCCAAGGGGTCTTAGAAGCAAGAACATTGCCAAACCTTTCTTCTACAGGCCACTTAAAAAAAAAAAAACAACAACACTGTTTGTTTGTTTGTTTGTTTTGAGACAGGGTTTCTCTGTGTAGACTCTGCTGTCCCAGAACTTGCTCTGTAGACCAGGCTGACCTCAAACTTTTAGATATCCACCTGCCTCTGCCTTCCAGTCCTGGGACAAAGTCACTTTTATAAATGCATGGTTGAAGCGAAGAATGGTGGCATATGCCTTTAATCCCAGGATCTCTGTGAGTTCAAAGCCAACCTGGTCTACAAAGAGAATTCCAGGACAGCCAGGGCTGTTACACAGAGGAAACCCTGTCTCAGGAAGATAGATAGATAGATAGATAGATAGATAGATAGATAGATAGATAGATGGTTGAGTACCAACTAAACTACATCCCTAATTCAAGTATTAGTCCCTACAGTGCCATCACTAAAATGCCACTGCCTTGGGCAAACACAAGCTGCTTTGTTTCCTTCCCTCTCTCTGTCTTTTCATTATTGTTTCCTTATAATTTGATTTAAAAATGACTCCTAGGGCTGGGATGTAGCTCAGTAGCAGAACATGCACCTACCATGTGCAAGGCTCTGGGTTTAAGTGGGGAGGAGGGAACAGGGGGAGCCAGTCATAGTGGGGTACACTTGCAATCCCAGCGCTCAGGAGGCCGAGGCAAGAAGACTATGGATCGGCCGGTCGGTGGTGGCACACGCCTGTAATCCCAGCACTCGGGAGGCAGAGGCAGGCGGATCTCTGTGAGTTTGAGGCCGGCCTGGGCTACCAAGTGAGTTCCAGGAAAGGTGCAAAGCTATACAGAGAAACCCTGTCTCGAAAAACCAAAAAATAAAAATAAAAATAAAAATAAAAAAAGAAGACTATGGATCACAAATCAATCTTACTTCATGGTGGAAACATGCAATCCTTTATCATAGTCTCAAGTATAAAACCTGCCATCCTTGTGGCCACAATCACAAATTTCCATTTCAAAATACAGAAAGATTTATTTTCAAGTTTTACACACACATCCCTCCTCACTACATTTGAATGCTTCTTATAATCATATAAAAGATCAATATAAAATATGTATTATGAAACATTAACTTACTCTTCTAAGATTGACATTCTCAGCAAATATTCTACATAGACCACCAGACTCCCCCCTGGTTGACTTCAGAATCTGTGCAAAGATTGTCATGTTAGGGTTTGGTTTTTTTGTTTGTTTGTTTGTTTGTAAGGGAAAAAAACTGTCTCGCTGTGAGTCTTAGAGAGGCTTTCTGATCTAGAACTCCCTTGGCGTCACTAGGACTCGGGCGTTTTATACAGCACCCCCAAATATAGCGCCGTCTTTGAAGCAACATTCCCCCAAGTCAGAGCTCACTCAAGAACCCCGGACTCAGAAAAGACAAGTCCTAACACCCTAGTGTGAAAAGTCACATTCTTGGGAACTGAAAAACTACCTGGAAGCTTTGGCATGAGGTCCTTCAGCTGTGCAAAGGCCTCCGGGCCCTGTCTTCACGGCCTTCTAAAGGTTGCCAGTCAACCTGGGGAGCTCAGATGTTGCTTGGGGTGGGGGGCAGTTTGACACAACTACAAAAATAGAACACGGGCAAAAGAGCAAGGGACTCTTGCACAAGCTTGGTGATCGAAGCCCTGGGGAGAAAAAAAGTGACGGGCGACGACCTGAGAAGATGTAGGAGTCCACCTGAGTTGCTCTGGTGCTCACAAAGAACGGAGAGTTAGGGAGAGGAAAGGAGACATCTAGCCCAGGGGAAGAGGGTAGACCGGCCAGAATTCTCCGGCCACTTCCCATGTGAGGTGTGTAAGACAGCAAGGTGCGGGTGGCTCAAACAGCGAGTCAACTTTGCTTCAAGGGTACGGAACACTTCCCAAGAGCCCGTAGGTAAAGAATGGCTTGGCCCTACCCAACTCAGCAAATTGAGGGGCCCCAGGGCTAAAGCTGTAGGTTTCTGCAAACCAGCAAGCCTGAAGAGGGCGCTGCAGGGTGCTGCATGGGGGACCAAGCTGGGTCCATACATTGGACTTTCACAGCGAGGATTCAAGTTGGCTTTGGCTTAAGCATGGTTTTACCCAGATGCCTGGCTGTTCCTGGGAAGTTGGTTTGGTTTCCTGCCCGGTTTTGCCGTTCCAGGCAGGTGCTGATCTGAGAGCCGGGACTAAGCAGGAGGGCTGGCGTTGGATGCCAGGCCAGGCTGTCAGCTGGAGGTATGAGGCAGGTGCCCTTTGGAAATCCGCCCTCCCGGACTTCCAGGTCAATTCTTGGCAGAAGGTGAGGGGTTTGGAAGATAATTATCCAGGGGTGAAAAGGGAGCTGTGTGCTAAGGCGCCTCCCCATGACCCGGATTCTGGCCTTCTGGACCTAACCATGCAAGCCGTTTGTCTTACTGGCACAGGTGCGGTAACAGTCTGCTCCCTGTGTAGCATGCCAGTGTTCCCGATTCTGACACTTGACAAAATGTGGTAGGCCGGGAGAGGCCGTCTTCAGTCCAGGGCTCCGAGGGAGCAAACCTTTCGCCCAGAACTTGTCCATTTTGATGGCATTATTAAGGTCCGCCTTGGGGACAAAAGCCTGGTGGTACTGAAGGCGCTCAAGGAGCCGGCACTTGGCTGCTGGGCATCATGCCAGTAAGAGCCCAGCGCCCTGCGGGGCCTGGGAGGGCATGACAGGCAGGTGTGGGGACCCAGGGTCAACTAGAGGATGCCCCAGCTGAGCATCCCGGGGCTGTCTGGGTCCCTGGGAGCGCGCGGGACTGGGGTCAAGGGGCGCGCGGGAGAGGGAGGAGCCGCTCTCGGCCGGCGCCCGCAGGGCCGAGAAAGTGAAAGGGCGGCCGCTCCAGGAAGTCGAGAGCAGGAAGCGCGCAGGCGGCGCGGGCTGCGGAGCGCAGGTAGACGCGAGGGCGACCGAGGACCCTCCCCAGCGGCGCGCACCTGCCAGCGGCCGCGCACCTGCCAGCGAGCCCGCGCCCGGCGCCCTGCACCCCCGCTACGGCCTCTCCGCCGTTTGTCTCTCTCTGGTGTGGCTAGAGAACCGGGGACCAGCCAAGCGCTTTTTCTAGAGGGAAGGAAGTCTTTGAAGTAAAGGATCCTAGAGTGGCGTTGGGCGACAGTGCTGGGCGATCCCGACGCTGAGTTCCCGGAGAAGTGGAAACAGAAGGCTCCCCGAGGCCCGGGGCTGGGATCGCCTAGCTGTGTTGCCCGGTCCCCTCCCAGTCCCGGGCCGCGGTGACAGCTGTGGGGAGCCGGCTGCTGGAGACCCGGCGCTTTGTCTGCAGCCGCGCGTTGGGGACGTGGGCGTGCCCGTTGCCTTCGCCACCGGGCCAGGAGGCTGTACGACCGGGGAGGAGCCGGCTCGCAAAGCCCTTGGGAAAGCTCGCAGGCAGCACCCTGGGTTCTCGGGTTGTTTGTTTGCTAAAGAACTGCTTCCTGGAGCCCGGGTTCAGTGACCAACGCGGTGACAGCTAACCTTCTGGCGGTAATAAAAGGTTTAAATCACCGGAAAGTACTCTGGGCACATGCACCAATGTTCCAGCCCTCGGGGTCCGCTCTGGGATCTTGGTGACCTGCAGGTAAAGATTTACATTTGAACTGAAGACCCTTCCCCACCTCTAGGTTTGCACTCCTAAACTGCCTTTTCCTTATCTTTAGCTTTTTCTGCACCTGGCTGGCTGCCTGCCTACCCATCTGCCGGCCCCGGAACTTAAATTGCGTGAAGTTGGGCGAGTTGGTAAATAGCTTGGCTTTGCACATTGATGTCTTTATTCATGTCTAGCTAAAGGATACCTGGCAATTCCCTCTCTTGGGGGTCCGGTTTGCACCCTGCGGTCTTGGGAGTACATTTACAAGTCTGGTTCCATGAGCAACACCTGGGATGGATGTGTTGTTTGTTGTGAATGGGCTAGGTAGGAGTGGTGGTGGACAGAATTTTGACTTCTTGTATTTAAACGCAGGACAAGTGAAAATGACGGGTTCTGTTTATGTCCCACGGGAAGTGGAGCCTTTAAACGCTTAGAAAGTGCTTGATTGGAAAGGTTGTAGTTTGTCTTGGTTTAAAACCAAAACTCATGAAACTTTTGGAGGGAGTTGTCTGGTTCTCAGGTTTGTCCTGAAGTGTGCCCTAATTTTGACAGGTTGCCTTAGGGTGCTATGATTTTGTCTGTGTGCTTCAGCCTGGGAAAAAACCTTGAGGCATTATGCTTTCTTTTGCTGACTTCCAGCGGCTTCTTAGTCTCCATGGAGGGTGGATGGACACTTTTCTGAGTGGCTCAGAGCCCTGGGGCTGGAAGGACAGATGGTAGGTGTATCTGTCCCTAAGCTCTTGGCCAGGCTCTGTGAGAAGGGCTAGCTACATGTGCTTCTGAGCCTGGTGGGGTGCTGTGTCACAGTGCACTGGCTCCTAATTGGCCCCTCTCACTGCCTTCTTATCGTTTTAATGGGCTGAAGTTCACTGGGAGCTTCTAAGAGGTGACATTTAAAAACTACTTTCATGTGCTTGGGCTGTATGCCAGAGCCATTCAGCCAAGCCATGTGCTCCCCCTCTGTGCAGGGACGGGCAGAAGGAAGTGTGCTTGTACCTGAGAAGGCACCCCCAGGCAAATGAAAGGTCTGAGATTTGTCTTGATGTGAAGCCGGTCTAGCCAGGCTAGCCTCATCTCTCCACTTAGAGCAGTGGTTCTCAGCCTTCCGAATGCTAAGACCCTTTAATACGGTTCCTCATGTCGTGGTGACTCCCTCCCCCAACCATAAAGTTATTTTTGTTGCTACTTCATAACTGTAATTTTGCTACTGTCATGATCCATAATGTAAATATCTGATATTCGACCCCTGTTGTGGTTGCAAGCCACAGGCTGAGAACCATGGACTGAAAACCACTGCCTTGGGGTGAAAGCTATGCTTTGGACTCCAGGAGGGTGTATTGTAGATGTAATTCTAAACGAAGATCAGAAGTAGCCAAGAGCTAAGACCACCTTATCTTACCACTAGCTGCTGTCCTTCCCCTGAGAGAGGCCTCCTTCCTGTGCCCTGTCTTTTTATTGCCTTTCTGTTCTGCCTTCTCATTGGCTGTAAACCCAACCACATGACTTCCTCATCACTGCCTATCTATACAGACCTCCAGGTCTCTATGGTTGGTACTAAGATTAAAGGCAAGTGTCACCAAGCCGGCAGTGTCCTTGAACACACAGAGATTCTGTCTGCCACGTGATCGGATTAAGAGTGTGTGTGTGTACCACTACCAGACTTCTGCTTAATTGCTTGCTCTTAGCTCTGATCCCCAAGCAACTTTATTAACATACAAATAAAATCACATTTCAGCACAAATAAAATATCACCATAGTGTGTCAGTAAAGCCTTTATGACCTGGGATTTGGAGGGAACAGATTTTGGGGATGCTGTCCAGGCCAGCATGAAAAGGGCTTTGTTAAGCTGAGTTCTCAGCCCCTGAATGTGGAATCATCAATGGGGTAGTGCATGTATACACACACACACACACACACACACCTCTGGGGAATCATTAGCATATAATGGAAAAAGCCAGGGGCTTTTTCCCTGAACTCTTTTTTTTTTAATTAATTAATTTTTTATTTGCATTGGTATTTGTGGGCATGTATGTCTGTGTGAGGGTGTCAGATCTCTAATTCCTGGTAACTCTTTATGCTTTGGAGCTTTGCTATTGGACCAGATTTTGCTGGATGACAGATTTCGCTGATAGCAGGGAGTGAATTTTCAGTATTTTGGTGGAGGGAAAAAACTGGACCCTGGCTGTCCACTTTCAAGCCTTGTGCAATTGAAACCAAATCCTTTAATCCGAAGCCATCATCACAGAGGTATTTCATAGGTGCACCCGAAACATATGTAGGATCAAACCCAAAGAACTCATTTCGAGCAAACCTTTTTTGAAAGAAATCATTTAAATATGGAGATTTGAGCCAAAGTCCTGCAACTTTTGGGTTAATCTAGGGGCAGGGTCTTGCTACGGAGCTCTAGCTGGCCTGGGACTCACTAGGTGACCTTGGCTGACCTCCAACTCAAAATGGTCCTCCTGCCTCAGCCTCTTGAGTTCTGGGATTATAGGCATAAGCCTCCAGGCTGGCTCCAACTGAGTTCCTTGCTCTTGTTCTGTGCTACACTATGGGACAGGGAACCCTGCCCTCCCTGAAGCTCCCCCTCGGAACCACCCCCACTGGTACTAATGGACTATCTACTGTATACCAGGCCCTGTGCCAAGGCCTTTCTGAGATCATGTTTGTGTATAACAGTGTTGATGCCATTAGACCGTCACCCTCATTTTTTAGCTGGAGAAGTTAAGGGAGTGGACTAGCTATGGGGTCTGTGTAGGGTCAGGACTGAGTGACACTTGCTAAGGCCCCTTGGGGGTCCTGGGAAAGATGGAGCTCTCTTGGCTGAGGTAGAAAGGCCTCCATCCCTCCATGAGGGTTCTGAGGCTGGTTTCTGGGCTAAACTCTCTTCAGATTTTGTGCAAGTGAACTGCGGGGTTTGGGACCCAAAGCCTCTGCCCTGCTACTCACTGCTGAGCTATGCCCCCAGCCCAGGATATTTGTCTATTGAAAGCTCATAGGTGGGGAAATAGACTCCACTCTGGAAAAATACAATGCCTTGGGAATATATGTCCTGAGGTTGGTGTGGGGCTCAGGCTAGGAGACCCGCCTACCTCAGTGCTGGGATCGTTATCAGTTCTCTGGCTTTGTTCTATCCCTTCCAGAATCGCCCCCTCTTCAGCCCAGCCTTCAGAGCAAGCTCATTTTCCCAAGCCAATGTCGTGAGCACTGGACAGGGAACCACAGCGGCAGATGGGAAGTTCGTCCCCTCAGTGTTAGGTATGGCAGACTCAATTGCAGAACCACAGCCCAAGTGACTGACAGTTGATCCCTTCTGC
Source organism: Onychomys torridus (assembly GCF_903995425.1). Lineage (NCBI taxonomy): Eukaryota > Metazoa > Chordata > Mammalia > Rodentia > Cricetidae > Onychomys > Onychomys torridus. Next base: position 60,773,119 of record NC_050460.1, on the reverse strand, counting down.
CGGTCTGCTCAGGCCCACAATCCTCTCTTGCTGTGGCTCACAGGAGGCCTAGTGAGTAGGAATGGAAGGAGCAAGTCCAGTGCCCGCCCCCACGCCCATGCTCTAATGATTGTGTACATGACTAAAACAATGGACATATGCTTTGGGGCAGAGTGGAAGCCCTAAAGGCAGAGATGAGTGCCCACTTCCCTTCAAGAATCGTTGGAGCATTCTGTGAGCTCCGATTGAGCAATCCTCCCCAGGGCATCCATGGCGGGAGCTTCTTCTGGTATCAGCCGTGTAGCTTTGATCAGTTGTGGGTGGCCTCTCCCCTTCTGTGGAGTGCCTTCTGCCTGCCGCTGTCTCCCGGGTACTATCATCAGGACCACACAGGTTCTTAATGCCTCTCTTTCTCCCACAGACCTCGGCCGACCCCGATGGAAGGAAGAGGGGGCAGGACCCAGTAGGACACGTTTGCTGTGGCTGCTTTTCCAGGCTGTGTGAACTGCAGGGCTGTCAGAAAACAATCTTAACCCGTTTCCTGGAGCATCTGATTACGGGACTGGTGCTCCGAGGTCAGGACCACGTAAATGGCTCAACTCCCTGTGGGTATCCGCTTCATCATCGCCTTCTCCAGGGATCAGTGGTAAGCTCTGGTGATGGTCTGCCCTCTGGAGTGGTGATGTGTGGGGCTGAGTGACAGGGGGCATTGGGTGGCTTTTCCACCTGTATTGCATTATGGAGCATGGGCGTCCGGCTTTCTCATAGCTGGTGCATGGTGCCTGCTGCTACCTGGAGCCCTCAAGAGTCCTGTGTTTTGGTGGTGACATCGCAGACAGCGTTTGGACTCCTCATCTGTCAGGAAGGAAAAACTTACCTTTTCTCTTTTCATTTTATTTTTGTGGTGCTTGTGAGTGCTAAACAAGCCTCCCCTGGCACTGAGCTGAGTCCTCAGCCCTGCTATCCCCTCTATGTCGAGTGCCTGGGCACTAGCAAGTTAAACTGACGAGACAGGTGAAGGAGAAAAAAAGGTTTTCATCGCATGTTCACGGAGGGTCCCAGAGAAATATGCGTCCCACGGTGTGTTTAGAACCTGGGGCTTATTATTGTCTTTAATAGGAGACATGGGAATGGGCACTTAGCAGGTAAACAAATTCTGTTGGAAAGGAAAGTAAGTCCTCAAGAGCACAGGTGGCAGGAGCCTTTCCGGTTGCCACTGAGGAGACGGTTTGTGGAGACTGAGTTTTTCTGAGTCTTTCTCGGGAAGCTCTGCTCTCCCTCTGCTCAGCATGGCAGTCGTCTCCACAGGCTCAGTCTAGCCCACTCACCCACTTCCACTGGGCTCTTCCGAAAGGTCTCAGGGTGGGTTTGGGAGCATCCGCACATGGCTTCTCTCCACAACTCTCCCTCGAGGCCTGCTGAGATTCTAGCCACAGCCCTTGACACACTTTTATTGGGAGACTGGTTAGCTCGGTTTGTAAATCCACGATGTGTTCTTGTGTATACAGATCACCACTATTTACCGTTTACCTCGTCTGCTCCTTCTACTTTATGTAGGTGTGTGTGGCAGGCATTGTACAGTTCTTATTTTTAAACATTTCTATGTAGATTTTGCCTTTTGCTGGGCATGTAGCTGAGTGGTAGAATGCTTGCCTGAGGCCCTGTGACCAGTGTCCATGTTCAGTACCAGGTCCAGTGTCCAGTGAGACCTTTCACAGTTCCTCTTCCGTCCAGGATCTGACACAGAGCCACACACTGCATTTCGCCATCTCGTGGGGTTTGTGTCCTTTAGTCTAAAAAATGTCCCTTGGCACTGTCTGTCTTTTATGACAGGTCATTGAAACGTTCAAGCACATGTTTTATGGATTGTCTCTCATTTTGGATGTTTGCTCAGCCAGAAAGTCAGACAGTGCCTTTTTGGCAAGTGGAGCTGGGGAGGGGCACGGGTTAAAGGTCCTGTGGAGAGAGGAGGGACTAGGCATGTGGAGGTGGGATGAGAAGGGACCCCAGAGGTCCAGAACTGGTTTGCATACCTGGCTCCTGGTCTCCTTCTCCAGAGCCTCAGAGACACACATGTCTCAACTGGCAGGAGCAGCAGGTGTGCTATGTGAAGTCAGGAAACAACACCTTGAGTACCACGAAGGGACTGTTGCTTGCTGACAAGGTCTAGAAAAACTTGAAACCTCAAATAATTGATCCTAGGAGTAGATGGTGGCCCACTGGATGAGAAAAGCATCTGATGTATCCTCACAAATGTCACAACCTGTGAGCCACTGGAGCAGACCATGCTTCCTTTCCCAGGAAGCCAGCCTCCGGGATCAGAGGCCTGGTAGCTGGGACCTAAGACCATCTCCATCATCTCATAGCATACTCCTACAAAATTCCTATTCTCTACTTAGTGTGGGGAAAAGGTCCTGTTGCCAAGGCAGGTGGTGTCTTAACAAATGACCAATGTCAATCTCAGTGGCATCCGTCTCCCGATCAAGGCTCTGACAAAGGCATGAACTTCCTTCTGTATCTGGCTGCCTGGTTTCTGAGTTCAGAAAGGGTTGGGATTTGTCTCTAAACCAGCCACACTGATGAGTACTTCTTCTCAAAAGCACTTGTTGAATTCCTAGGTGACTGAGGCAAGTGACGCTGGACCAAGACCAGACGATGCCACAGTGGCTTGCCACTGCTTCTCTGAAGGATGGGACACTCAAGGGCACTGTATTAATTACTTGTCTCATCCCTGTGACCTGAAAGAAAGCAACTTAAGAGAGGATGGGCTTATTGTGCGCGTTTGAAGGTAGAGACCCTTGTGGTAGGAAAGGTGTAGCTGGGGAAGCTGCTATCAGCTGCCATGATGGAAGCATGAGGCTGCTTTGCTCTGATCTCAGTGGTATAGGAAGTAGGGCAAGTCTGTAAGCCTCAAGGCCCACTCCCCAGACATCTGCTTCTAAGTGGGCCCCTCCCACAAAAGGTTTGACAACCTTCTGAAAAAGCACCACCAGCTAGTAACCAATGTTCAACACAGGAACCATCCAGGCGTATCTGATTGGCAGTCAAGGAGAGCAATGGACGAAATCCAACACAAAATCATAAATTGTCTTAAAACATGAGGAGTTTGTGTGTGTGTGTGTGTGTGTGTGTGTGTGTGTGTGTATGTGTGGTGCATGGCAGATGTGGTGGTGGTGGTGGTATGTGTGTGTGAGAAAGAGAGAGAGATTTTTAGTTATTATTGTAACTTGACTGTATGGTTCTCAAATGGAATGAATAGATGACAGTGTTATATTACAATATAACAAATAGTTGGGCATGTCTGAACCATACAGATACCCCTGAGAAGAGTCTGGGGGTGCATCCTGGCCCTGAGCTGGCGTTGATGGGATGTGCATTTTTTTTTTTTTTTTTTTTTTTGCTAGAAACTCAGAGTTAACCCAGGTTCTATTCTTGTAGTGACATGTACCGTCTACAGCCTCTCCCACCCACTACCTCTCCCACACCCCAAGTCCTCTAGGAAGCCAAGGCCAAAGATAGAAGGGTGACTTTGAAAATGGAGGAAGGAGGCTGGGCCCAGCACCAACTACTTGTAGATAAGGGTTTCCTTTTCTGCCTCCGGGAAATCCTGCCTGCTCTTCATTGACCTTTGACTGCAACCCACAGGAGGAGGCTTAGGAGCCCCTGACACCATGAGGCTCTCTCTTTCTGAAGAGTCACCAGCATGAGTGAGGGGCTGTCCCAAAGAGCTTCACATTTTCATCCCTGAGCCTCCTGAATTAGGGCCTGGTGGAAAGTGGGGCCCTTGGCTACCACCACCTCATCCCCCTGTCTCCTTGACTGAAACCTAGTGAGGCTGAGGAATGTAGTATGTCAGGGCCCAGCCCTCCTCAGCCCTCTTCATCACAATAGGAGAGTTTCAATTCCCGTGGTGGAGTAGACAGACAGAGCCCGAGGCCACTGAGTCATCCCTCTAAGCTTTAGCCAGGCAGCCCTGAGCAGTGGCCACTGGAAGCTATCCCAGGCTCCTGAGTCAAACTGAGAGGCTCTGGAGGGAAACCCATGCCCAGGCTGCCCTGCCCTAGGCACTGAAGAAAATATCTGGAGAGGAGCTAGAGTCTGGCTGGGAGCTAGAAATGGGGTTGGCAGAGAGAGGTCAGTGGGTCGTTTCTCATAACCAGCTCAGGGGATGGGCCCGGGTAGCAGCTTTGGCCAAAGAATGCCAAGAATGGCAGGTCTCTTCCCTCAGGCTGGCCAAGGCTCTAGCCCTTCCCTTCTCCAGGCAAGAGCATCCTAGGGAGATTCTCACTTCTTGGCGTTCATGGTTTCAAAAGTCTCGTAGTCAGAGACAGGGAGACAGGCGTCTCTTGAGCATGTCCTTATTCTTGTCAAGCGAACTGGCTCTCCGTGGGCTGTGTAACAAAAGGCAAATGCAAGAAAGGATTTCTCTGGGTTCAGAGAGTCCCTCAAGCAAATGAACTGAAGAGAGACAGGGTCTGTAGGAGTCACCATTTATTACGTGTCATTAGAAGTGGAGGCCATGTGTGGGATAGAACCCTCAACCCGTGGGGTCTGACACTATTAACGGGTAGACTGGTGTCAAACATGTCTTGAATTATAGAACCCCACCCCTACCCCCCCTCCGCTGTGGAATCCACTAGAGAACTATTTGGTTGTTGGGACAGTGTCACAGTGGGGGATGGGGCAGAAGATGTTGGCTTCCCCCGGCTCCTGCCGGGCTTCAGTGGTCTCGGTTTGGACAATCAGGAATGGCAGTGTCTCTAATGTCCTGATACTGTCATGAGACTGTAAAGTGGGGTTGGTGAGTGACTAACACGTAGACGGCCCAGTGTGACACCTCTCATGCCCTGTATACGACATGTGTTCCAGGTACCGGGCCTTCATTTTCATGCTGACGTTCCTGCTTTATGCCAGCTTCCACTTATCCCGAAAACCTATCAGCATAGTGAAGGTAAGACATCTTCGAGCTCGGGGCTATCTATCCTGTATCTGCCTGAAGACTGGAGTTTCCAGTCTTCAGGCAGGCAGGAGGGCGGGAGAATGGGGGCAGGGAGACTGCTGGAGACAGATTATTCTAGCATCTTCCTTTTAGGGTCTTTGGACATGCTTTGTTTTATTTTCCTTTTTCAGAGACTCAAAGCTTTACCTTGTTTCATGCTTTATCCCCTCAGAGGCACATCTCCATCAGACTACAGTTCCAGAATTCCCAAACTTAATTAGATATTTATGTTGTCTGGGTTTTCTTTCCTGGTGAATTCTGTCTTAAACGTTTCTCCAAGGGACTCCCGACTCTTGGTGCAGTTTGACCCCTTGCCTGGTTCTGGGGCAGCCTCGGCAGGAGAGCAGGCTAGGGATAGGTGTCCCACTGAACACCGAGTCCTCTGTATTAACGTCAGAACTAGGAAGGAAGCGGGTATGTTTTCTCATCCCACCTTTCTGTGGTCCAGTCTCAGAAGTGAATGGCTTTTGATTCCTGTAGAGGAAATAAGGATGCTACTCTGTGCCAAGATCAGCCTATTTATGGCTTTGTTACCCACTTGCCTTCCATCTGTCAGTAGGACCTGGTTCAGGACTCTGATGCCGTGACCTTCCCAGCTGAGCAGGGCTAGCTGCCCTGGAAGGGCTCCCAGCATTGGAGACAAGATAGGGGCCTGCTGCCTCTGGAGGCCTGTGTGCCTTCTCCAGCGTATTCGTTTACTAAGAAGAGGCTAAAGCTTTTCCTTGGCTCCTGGTAATCAGGAGTTTGCCATAGAAACAAAACACTTAGAAATCTTTAAGAAAGGGTGGTGGCGCACGCCTTTGATCCCAGCACTCAGGAGGCAGAGGCAGGCGGATCTCTTTGAGTCTGAGGCCAGCCTGGTCTACAGAGTGGGTTCCAGGACAACCAGGACTGTTGCACAGAGACACTCTGTCTGGAAAGAAAAAAGAAAGAGAGAGAGAGGAAGGAAAGAAGGAAGGGAGGGAGAAAGGAAGGGAGAAAGGAAGGAAGGAAGGAAGGAAGGAAGGAAGGAAGGAAGGAAGGAAGGAAGGAAAAGAAAGGTTTCAAAGAGACCTAAGAGTAGGAAAGTAGTCAGTGGCATTAAAAGCTCCCGGGTGTGACATGTGACAAGGGCTAGCTCTGTGACTCTTCCTACTTAGAGAAATTCACACGTGGCTCCAGACAGAGGCACTTCACAGAAGGCAAGGGCAGGCCACCCCTGCAGGGGCCCGAGTGAGCACCTAAGACCTGGGATGAAGCACGGTCAGGGAGCCTCGCTGGGGCTTCTGGGACTGAGCTGGAAGGGTTGGGCCTGCATGGCGGGGGAGGGACAACTTCCTGTACCGGGTAGAAGGGGGAATGTCACCACGGAGTCACTCGCCTGTGGGACAGGTATGATGAGTGGCTACCAGAGGGTGTCTGGGGCACGACCTGAGCCTTGGACTCTACTTGACAAGCATGAGGGTTTTGCCCGGAAGTGGCGTGAGCATAGTCCAAGGTCACACTCTCCTCGCCTTGGGTGTGCAAGAGTCACCCTGGGTTTCTTGAGGAGGTGTCTTGGTTTGAACCAGACTTCCATAACCAATGGTCCTGTTGTGTTTGCTGTCTAAAACAGACCTCACAGCAGCCCTGGGGGTGTCATCCAGAGTGAGTGAGATCAAGTTAGTATCTCCTGCGTTGGTCCTCTGGCTCCAGGGTCTCTACTCTATTACTTTTTAAGGTTTGTTTATTTTCATTTATGTGTAGGAGTGTTTTGCCTACATGTATGTATGTGCATTGTATGCATGCCTGGTGCCCTCAGAGTTCTGAAGAGAGTGCCAGATACCGCCAAACTGGAATTATGGACAACTGTGAGCCACCATGTGGGTGTTGGGAACCAAGCCAGGGTTCTATACAAGAACAGCCTGTGCTCTTAACTCCAGCCTCAGGTCTCTGCTCTGGACAGTGCTGGCCCGGAGTCTCCAAGACAGCTAATTATTTGCATATGGTCAGCATCTTGTAGGGTTCCCTGTAACAGCCAGACCTTCCAGTGCATCTGGGTATGGATTAGCCCTATGCTGAGTCCCACAGGCTGCTTTGCCTCCTGACACAGGCAAGACGGTCTCCACATATGATTTAGACTTCACAGAGCCTTGGCAAGCAAGCATCCGGCTGTAGATGACACAAATGGCACCAGAGACAGGGAATGATCCTATCAGGGACCCCATGAGTCACCATCTGCAGTCTGTATTTCCCAGAAGGTTATAAACAAAGCTGGAATACATTTGCTTACTGGACATGGACCCCGAGGCTGAGCGGTGATTTGCCAGTGATCATGACTCATTTGTCAAGTGATGCTGGGTCAATCAGGGTTACACTTGCCCTGAATCATCACTGATTACTTTTATTTTTCTCTGATTAAAAAAAAAAGTACCTTTAAAAACACAATGATAAACCTAGGGTTGTCCCTTCCCGTGATCCTCCACCTGCAGCCAAACATCTTTATTTGAGGCAGATGTCTTCCCTGGCTGGTAGACAGATGGGTTTCTTGTCCCCTTGGAGGGGTACTTTGGGGGACTCTCCTCCAGGCTGGTCCAGAGCAGAACCTGTAAATAGATGGTTTCTCAAAGATTTATTTTTGCAGGGTCTCTGGAGTGCGTGTAGACAGCCCTCTGCACACAGAACTGAAAATGGTAAAGACCCCAGGGCACACAGTAAACCACAGTTGAAAAGGTCAGAGCTGTCAAGGAAAGCTATTTTCTAGAAAGTTTCAGTGCTTCCTGTGGTCACAGGGAAAACCTCAGAAGAGATTTCCTTTACAGACAAGGTCTCAGGGTGTGCCCTGTGCTGGCCTGGGACTCAAGTAGAGCACACTGGCCTCGAACTCACAGAGATCTGCCTGCCTCTGCCTCCCAAGTGCTGGGGTTAAAGGCGTGCACACCCAGCCAGTTTTTTATTGAATAAAGTTTATATGAAAAGATGCTGCTTAAGAATTAATCACCAAAAACTGGGTGTGGTGGTGGTGCACTCCTTTAATCCCAACACTCAAAGTTCGAAGTCAGCCTGGTTTACATAGTGAGTTCTAGAGCAGCCAGAGCTTCATAGTGAGACCCTATTTCTAAAAGAAAGTGTAAAAGATAACATTTTAATAAAGTTTAAAAAGTTCATGCATTTTGAAGTACCATAATCAAAGCATTAGACAGAGAACAGGCAAAACTCTGACTAGAATAGACAACATGAGTCTGGACAGGCATGGGGAGGATGCAGCTCTGCTTTTTAGCACTTCAGCTCCTGCCTGGGGTGGGTAATCTTGTCAACTTGATGGCTGAGTGATGCCAGGAGATGGGAGGATCCCAACAGATCACACAAGCTCTGGCCTGTCAGCAGATTAGCCACCGCTGGATTCAGATTTGAATAGACAGTTGGGAGGTGGGCGAATCCTGAAGGTAAGTCCAGCTGGAGGAAATGGATCATTTCAGGGTGGGTCTTAGAAGGGCAAATCTTGCTTTTTTTTTTTTGAGGCTGGTCTTGGAAACTCACACCAACCCTGCCTCCAACTTCTGAGTCTTGCATGACGGCATGGCCCACCACACCCAGCTAGTGTAAATGTCCTTATTGCAGCCTTGTTTATACTGACCCAAAGGGAAAACAAAGTACATGAGCACATTCAGTAGGTGAAAGTTTGAGAAAATCATGAGTAAATGAAATAGGTGACTGACTACGGGAACTGACTACGCCATCTCTGCTTAGAGAGCTGCCTGTCTCCGCCTCCCCAGTGCTAGGAATAAAAGCACTCACTCCCATACCCATCCACGCGCCCACCATGGATTCCAGAGCTTTAACTCAGGTCCTCGAGCTTGCGAGGCAAACTCTTGAACTGACAAGGCTAATCTCCTAGATCAGGTCTTATTAACCAGCTGCTGTAACAGGCTGATAGATTTTCTGTGGAGCTTGTTGGAAGAGAATCCTGAAAATGTTTTGCAAAGGACACTGCTTTGACATAAACTATGATTCTCAATGGACACGCCCTCTCCCCAAAATGCTTCTTTGACAATCAGCCCATGGGAGCCTAGTGTGTTTCACTGAGCCCAATGTGAGAATTTGCTGGACTTGTCTTAATTATGCTTATGTGTCTGTCCTCATCGCCTCCCCCCCCACCCACCCCCAACCCTGGGTTTTCAGAACAAACGTCACTGAAATGTTAAAATAGGGCAATGTTACTGAAAACTAATGTGCTTGGAAGCAGCCTCCCAGCAGGGCTACAGGCGGGGCAAAGATGACATTTCTAACATGAAAGGCTGGGGAGATGTGAGAATATGGTGTCCAGTGAGACGAGAGCCTAGCTGCAGGAGTGTGCCCAAGCATTGTGGAGTCAGTCCCCAGGTGCTGGCCCCAGGGGAAGGCTAGGACCTGGGCGGTGCTCTCTGTGTGAAGTCCATCCTTCCGCCACCCTGTGACTCCAGTCATTGTCAGGTTGGCTTCAGAGCTGATGGCCAGCGAGCGTACTAAGGTCAGTCAGTTATAAGCAGCCAACAGTAGTCCATGGTTCAAGTCCATGCCTGTCTGTGACCCTAACTAACCAGGGTGCTAGGTGTCGCTCACCATGGGCAGGACCTGAAAACCTTGCCTGTGGCTTACGGAAGATTTTGGATCATTTCTAAACTGTTCTGATTTCCATGGATGGTGTTCCCCAGGCAGGTTAAGTCACAGAATTCTATTCTGAGTAGGGCCTATAGAATCCATAGTCTTTACTTCCATGCAAGGCTAACATGCTCACTTAGTCCTGCAGATGACCCTCCTGGCCTGTGACTGTCCTCAGTGAGCAGCAACAGAGAAGCCCCCTTGGGTGTGGTGTCCTTAAGAAACAATATCGGCTGGGCGGTGGTGGCGCACGCCTTTAATTCCAGCACTTGGAAGGCAGAGCCAGGCGGATCTCTGTGAGTTCGAGGCCAGCCTGGGCTACCAAGTGAGTTCTAGGAAAGGCACAAAGCTACACAGAGAAACCCTGTCGGGGGGGGGGGGGGGGGGGGGGAGAAAGAAAGAAAAGAAAAGAAAGAATATCATAGGGAAGGCAGAAATTCTCAATTCTCACCTATTAAGTAGCCAGGAAACTGAGGTCTTGGTAGATCCTGAGCCAACATCCCCACTCCCACCCCACCGCCCCCACCCCCATTTAACAGCCCTGGCAGGGGCAGCCAAAAACCTGAGTAGGGAGTGCCGAGTGACTGTGTTCTATCCAGCATGACAGAGAAGCCAGAGCCTCTATGGTACATCCATGCTGCCAGTGGAAGCTTGTGAGAAAATAATCAGTTTATAAAGCAGTGATGTCAGAACAACACAGGGGTGTGCGCAAAGCCAGTGATGTAGAGAAGCCACATCGATATGCCATGCTGAGGCCATGTGTCCAGCCAGGATGACCAAGGCAGCCTTTCAGACGACCTGCCCTCACAATAGCTACTCTGTCCTAACAGAGGTGGACAAGTTTGCCATGTGCGTGGTGGCCGGGTGGCTCCCTGCCCGATGCTGTAGTAAGACCCGCTTTCTGAACCAGTTTCTGGGCCCCTATGACTCTCAGGATCCAGCCCAGGGACACTGGAAGGATTCCTTGTCCCCCTAACCAGAAGGTCCTGCTTGCCACCTTCGCCCATAGCTGATGGGCTGTTTCACCTGAGCTCTGTATGACACGGGACCTTTATTAAATCTAGTGCAGAAGACATGGATGTGAGAGTCAGTCCCCTGCTCCTCAGTTTCCCAGGAGATAGTCCTGGCCTACTCCTGCTGGAAAAGTGGCTTCCTTCTCTGGGTGGCCCCATCCCACACACTGTGTAGAAAGCTTGGTAGTCAGTATCATAATCTCAGTTCTATAAGTGAGCAATAGCCTCTTATGCAGATGGGGAGATCAAGACAGGACACTGTGTGACTTGTTCTCGGTAGTCTGTCCTCACACTTCCCAGCTGGGTCAATATCTTGGCCAGCTGCCTTGCTGATTTATATATATATATATATAAAATGAATGATCTGTGCACAATAAAATGCATTCACCTTAAGCATCTGGTTTGACCCGTCTTTGCCTATACACCTGGGTACCCAGCACCTAAGTTAAGGTGGGGCTTTTCCAGTCCCCCTGTGCCAAGCCCCACCATCCCCTTCTAAGTAGCCATAAGACTCATCCTGCCTCAAGAGTATCTCTCATCCATGCTTGAACCCATGGAAATAAAATCACACAGCCTGTGTTCCATTGGCTCTGTTTTGTGAGTGCCATGTTTTGAGTCTCAGCCCTGTTCTGGCAACACCTAAAACTCTTTCATCTCTCTGCAGGATTCAGTTGTCACATCCAGCACTTAACCCCCTCCTTCCCCAGGGACGGACCGTCAAGGATGCCTAGCATTTGGCCCTCGGCTTGGCGTTCTCTTGCCTGATGCTGTCTCCACTGTTAGGCCTTTAGAGACTGGTGGTGGTTGGGTTGGCTGTTTGGTCGTGAGCTGGAGTTACTGCAAAATGCTGCCAGAGCCTACTGTCGGCAGCAGGAACTCCTGTGAGCCTCAGACGCCTACCAGAGGCCTCCTTCTGCTCAAAAAGCCATTGTTCTGTGAGGAGGGAAGCCACCCTGTCTGGTTGAGACATCCCAAGTAAACTTATGCTGCCCCACCACCCCTGTCTGCTATAGGGCGAGCTCCATAAGCAGTGTGCTGCAGGGGATGAGCCTGAGCCCAGATTCAGTGGCCCGAGCAGCAGTTCCAGACATGGCCCCACCCACTGGCTCCTGGACAACGAGACCGACTGTGGCTGGGCCCCTTTCGGTGAGTTCAAATGTTCTGTTGCCCAGGGATCTTGGCAGCCATCCTTTGGGGTTCCTACAGACTGGCTGCTCTCAGGACAGTGCTGCTATCCCCAAGTGTAATTGTGTTTCGGTGACAATTGTCCCCTAGCAAACATGACCCTGCAATCAATCACCAGATCTTCCATGCCCACATGCAGAGGGGCCACCCCCTAAGTAAGCATGTATGTGCCGGGGAAGTCTCTAGAAGATAGCCTGTAGTGTGAGCCTATCACGCTTGGAGGTTAGAGCTTGCCAAGCAAAATCTGATGAGGGGTGCCGCAGGCCAGCCAGGTGACCTTGAAATGCAAAGTCAAACCCACCACGGCCAGTGTGGTTTGCGTCAAATCCGAAGGACATATTCAAGGGCAACTTGAAAAAGAAGTGGCTTCATTTTCTTTCACAAGAAGCTGGCCAGTGGTTGGGCTCCCATGTGTCTTTGGAATTATTAGAGTGCCTCCCTTTCAAAGGGACTTGCAGAATATAGGTTTTGTATTTTATAGCTCAACTATAGGACATATTGAATAATTCTGAGCCCTTCTGTTGATTCTCAAACCCACACAGATAAGAACAACTACCAGCAGCTACTTGGAGCCCTGGATTACTCCTTCCTGTGTGCCTATGCCATTGGGATGTACCTGAGGTAGGGGCATCCATGTTCTGACCCTTTCCAGGCTTCTGGGCCCTTCAGTACAGAAAATGTTCTTTGCTGTCATTGGATGGACCTAGGAGGTAGTAGATGTCCCCAGGGTTGGAGAGCAAATAAGTGGCTGGTTAAAAACGAGTTGATGTTGTCATTCCCACCGTATTTTAAAATAACATTGCTGAAGAGTTAGAGAGATCGCTTGGTGGCAGGGTGTTTGCCTAGCATACACAGCATGTAAGAGAGCCTGGGTTCAAGCCCCAGAATTGGAGAAAAATTAAGGAAAAGCATCATAGAGACTAACAGCCTTCATCCCAAGAGACTTTGTTTAGACCCCCTGGAGCCTGGGAGTCTCAGGGAATCCCTGTAAGTGTTTAACTGGCTCATCAATGAGTTTATTGAAATGGGGTTCTGTGGAACATGAAGTCCATTCCAAAATCTCAGGAGGGAGGCAAGGGCACCTGCCACTTTACAGATGGGCTTTGTGCCATGACAAGAAGGCATGACAGCCCTCAGACCATTGTGCAGTCACCACTGAGGTCTTGACAGTGGATGTCATGTGACTCTGTACAGGAAATGAAAACATGGGAGATGGGTATACCCAGGTCTTGCCTGGCAGGATCCGCAGGTGCAGCGTGGGCGTGAGTCCTCTGTGGATCAGATATGGTGTGGGGTGTTGTCCATTCCATCAGAATTGTTCCTTAAATCTCACAAACAGAGAGGAGATGCCTAGTGGCACCAGGTGGCCATCCTAGAGGGCACCTCTCAGTGGCAGCCAGTAGCAGACGCTCTCGGGAGCCCATATGATTCATCCCCTTTGCCTAGGCAGGTTCGCAGCCCCTGATATGTGCCCTAATCCCTGGATTGAGCAAGATGGGACAGATAAACCTTAACTCTAGAATGCTCTCCAGTTTCTGTGATTAAGTTCTGCTCCCCAGTGTGTTTTCATTGTGCATCACTCCTGTTTTCATGTTCAAAGGTCATTTGCATGGTTCTAGGTAGCTTTTTCCTGTTTGATGAGCACAGGAGGGAAAGCTTGCTGGCAGACAGGTCCTGGAGATGATGTGGGAACAATGGCACTTGCTCCAGGGTGCTGTTATCAGGCAGGCAGGTATCTGCCCACATTCTCTGCTTATTGGAGCCCTGGAGTGGTTATGTGGAAGGAAATGTGACTTGTGGATTTTCTAGAGTTTCTAAAGGTGTGTGTGTGTGTGTGTGTGTGTGTGTGTGTGTGTGTGTGCGCGCGCACAGGTGTCCATGGAGGCCAAAAGAGGGCATTGGATCCCCTGAAGCCAGAGTTACAGGCAGTTCATTGTGAGCCTCCTGACATGGGTGCTGGAAACCAAATCTCAGGTCCTCTAGAAGGACCCAGTGCCCTTAACCAGTGAGCCATCTCCCTAGCCCCTGTGGAGTTTTGAAAGATCATGTGGGGTCTTTGGTATCTGCTGAAATCACGTGTGTTTCCTTGGTAATGTTGGTAAAGGGGTAGAGTGTGGTGTCATGTGATAGCATCCTGTTCTGTATCTGCCCTGTCACAACGCTGGAGCCCTGTCTTGCTCATCACCACTACAGTGTCACGGCCGACCTAACACATGGATGTAGTTCACTTTCACCTCAAACAGCCCAGGGAGGTAAGACTCCAAATAAGTCAGTTCCCCGTGTCTCATTGCTGCTCTTAGCACTCAGGACCCGCCCCTCTCGGCAGTGGCTGTGGCAGGAAGTGGTCGGCCAGGCAGGGGAGTGTGGTCCTAGCTGACCCACCCAACCAGTGTGTTCACACAGGTTTCTTGTTTACCGCCCATCGAATGGGCCGCTTGTTTAGGGTCACACTCTTTCCAATTAGTCATCTTCCGTAGCTTAATGATTGACACTTTAAATGGCTCTGTCCCCTGGCTGTGTGCTTGGGATATCAAAGGCTTAAGGAGCAGGGTAAGTCCTGCTGTGGTAGGCAGTGGCGGTGTGAGTCACAGTGCTTGTTTTATTGTTTGACAGTTGGTGATTTTTTTTTTATGAGAAATGAGTCTAAAAGTTCCCATGGGAGTGTGTGAGCTTCACAGAGAAACATCCCCGTCCGGTCTCCCTGGAAATGGTAGGGCTCAGAGGTCTAGAAGCCCAGAGAATGGCACAGGACATCCGGGAGGGAGACGTGGTCATAGTGGTTGGCAGTGTGCTGTGCTGTTTCCTCAAGCTGGTCTCTTTCCTTGTTCCCTCAGTGGCATAATAGGGGAACGCCTGCCGATTAGGTATTACCTGACTTTTGGGATGCTGGCCAGTGGCGCCTTCACAGCCCTGTTCGGCGTGGGCTACTTCTATAACATCCACAGCTTGGGATTCTACGTGATGACCCAGGTAAGGGCCTGATTCCACGCTCACTGAGGAACAGGACGGTGCATATGTTCAGGTCCTGAGCCCACCTCTGCTAAGAGAGCCAATGCCAGATGCTGGTGAGGGGCAGAACAGCGCCCTTCCAAGGTCGGGTCTCCAGCAGCTGGCACAGGAAGGCCCTCCTCCCTTGCGCTCCAGCACCTGAATGGCTACTTCCTGTTTCAGGAGCTGTCAGTCTGGCAGGCCAGTGAGTTGTGAAACCTCAGTGATCACTCCAAAGTGGCCAAGGGGGTGGTCAGGGTAGGAGGAAGGGTCGGCTTAGAGCGGAGCCTGCCATACAGAGAGCTATGAGACCTTCCTTCACTGCAGGGAGGGCCTGGGGCAGGCAGGGGTGGGACCAGAAGCCCAGCTTGCCCTCCTTGAGAGCCCAGCCTTTGTGGGACCTCTTGGCTTCTGCCCTCTCCTGCAGTTCTGTGGGTAAATATTGACTAGCAGAGGAAATGGCGTTGCCCAATTTCTCCAGATGGCCAAGGGCGGGAAAGGTGTGATTTAAAAAAAAAAACCAAAGCAACTCTTGTTTAATTTTGCCTTTCACAACCATGCCATTGAGCTTAATAAAGTTGAGCAGCTTTCTTACAAGCATGCTTTGTTCTTGCCTGTGGCAAAGTACCCCTGGCATCCTTGGAAGAATCAGTTCTAGGACATCTGTGTTAGCAAAGTCCGTGACTGCTCAAGTCCTGTGCATTAAGCAGCATAGGGCTCACATAGCTCCAATGCACATCTAATCTTCCTGTAGATTACTTATCTCTAGATTATTTATAATAACTTGTAGCTGAAGTTTTTTCCAGTCCTGCTCGGCTCCCATGGCCCTGCAGCCCCTTGTACCCAAGTAAACACACATTGGCTTATATTAATTACAAACTGTATGGCCTAATGGCTCAGGCTTCTTGCTAGCTAGATCTTACATCATAAATTAACCCATTTCTATAAATCTATGCCTGGCCATGTGGCTCGTGGCTTACTGGTATCTTTTTTTGTTTGTTTGTTTGTTTTGTTGTTGTTTTTCAAGACAGGGTTTCTCTGTGTAGCTTTGCGCCTTTCCTGGATCTCGCTCTGTAGACCAGGCTGGCCTCAAACTCACAGAGATCCGCCTGGCTCTGCCTCCCAAGTGCTGGGATTAAAGGTGTGCGCCACCACCGCCTGGCTGGCTTACCGATATCTTTACATCTTGCTTCTCATGGTGGTGGCTGGCAGCGTCCTGACTCAGCCTTCTGCTTCCCAGAATTCTCTGCTTGTCCCGCCTATACTTCCTGCCTGGCTACTGGCCAATCAGCATTTTATTTATTAACCAATCAGAGCTACACATTCACAGCATACAGAGTGATATCCACAGCAGTAACTAACACAGTGTGAGTGCTGTGTCTCAAGCTGTCACACTGCTTGGGGAACATGGACCGTTCGGTATGGATGCAGCCATTGCAGGCCCAACGATGCATTTGATCCTTCTGCTTTCACTCCTTGGGTGCAGAAGCCTTGAGACCTTCATGACAGACCGAGTTAGAAGGGTAGGAAAACAAGTCCCTAGAGTCCCAGCACGCTCCTCTAGCAAAGGCCGGCTGCTGATCCAGGAGCAGCAGCCGGCGGGCATGCTGCCCTCTGCATGCCTCCTGGAGGACCCACTGTCCAGTGAAACAGCCTGCACTGGGCTGGCCTTTTTTTTTATGGCCTCCGTTCTGATGACACCAAAGTGAACCTCCTGGTACTGGTCCCTTCATTAAATGCAGGTCCAGCACCTGCTTGGAGAGGGCGGGAATGCATGCCAGAGCTGGGTCAAGGCTGTGTTGGCTTCTGAGAAGGAATCTTCAACGTGGGCAGTCAGGGAAGACATGCCATTTCTATGCTGAATTTGTAGCAGTTTATAAATGAGTCTATAAAGAGAAAAGTTCTTATTTTTACAGAATGTTTAGATTCCAAGGAGTCTGGAATGCTTGAGCCTGACCTGTCAGAATGTTCTTGGCTGAGGGTCCTGGCTGGGTTGACTTTGTTTTTATTTTTTAGTTTTTTGAGACAGGGTTTCTCTGGGTAGCCCTGGCTGTTCTGGAACTCACTCTGTAGACCAGGCTGGCCTTGAACTCACAAGATCCTCCTTCCTCTACCTCCCAAGTGCTGGGGTTAAAGGTGTGTGCCACCACCACCCAGCTATTTTTAACTTTTTTAGACAGTCTCATATGTAGCCCAGGCTGGCCTCAAATTCACAACGCTCTTCCTAAGTACTAGGGTTATAGGTTTGAGCCACCATATAAGGCTTGGGTTGGCTTTTTTTACTTTTCGTGTGTGTGTGGGGGGTGTATGGGAGTGTGTGGAGGGTGTTATTTTATTTTTGAAATGGAGTCTTGTTGTGTTACCCAGGGAGATGTCAAACTCCCCTCTTCAACAGACCTCCTGCCTCAGCCTCCTTAGAAGCTTAGGATGGCAGGCATGTACCACTATTCTTGGCTTATACACACTTTATAATAGATCCATGCTTCTATATATTTTATGTACATGAGCTCCATATGTATTTTAAATTTCATAGCTTAATCTACATATAAATATAAAACTTACTTCTCACCTTTGGTGGTTGAGACTGACATAAAGTGCTGTTATTTCTGTGTGAGCCCCAGCACAGGGAGAATGGGGAGGGACCGGTATCTCCCAAGTCAGCCTTCTTTCCTACCTACAGATCATTAACGGACTGGTGCAGACCACAGGCTGGCCGAGTGTCGTCACGTGCCTCAGCAACTGGTTTGGAAAAGGAAGGTGAGGAAAACATGGCCCCCCCCTTTGAAAGCGTTTTGTTATTGTTGTTGTTGTTGTTGTTATTGGTGGTGGTGGTGGTGGTGGTGGTGGTGGTGGTGGTGGTGGTGGTTGTTTTTTGTTTTTTTGTTTGTTTTTTTAGGTTCTGATAGAAACTAGGCCACATTATTTTCAGGTTTTCTTTCAGCCTATTTCAGGAGCATTAATGAGGCTCTTCTTAGAAGCAATGTACTTACTGAAACCTCTAAGACAGAGGCTCTACAGTACCCACGGGGCTACAACCTTCAGAACCCAGAACCTATGTACCTTCAGAACACAGCCTTCTCCCCGGCCACTTAAGCAGGGAGTGTGACCTGGACTCCACACCAGAGGGCTGTGTGGCCTCTGGCCTCAGCTTCCACCACGCTTGTGGAACACAGAATCTGGGCCGCTACCCCAGGCCTCTTGAACTGGAGTCTGCATCTGGCCGTGGAGTTTGAGACATTCTGGCAGAGGTCACCCAGTCCCTAATTAGCCGGCCTGGCCTGGCTCTAGTGATGCGACAGTGCAGTCAGTCACTTGTAGTCTCTGCCTAGCTTAGCTGGGGTGAAGTAACCATAGAGACGCCAACCAAGATGGAGACGCTAAATCGGGAGACGGACTCAGAAGCCCGATTTAGAAAGCCCGTTTTAGGCATTTGGCGTGTGTGCCAGTACGAGCTTCTGTCCCCACGATAGCCGACCGACTACCACGTTTGTGGAGGCACCAATTTAAATCCCGAGCCTTCCAAGAACTGTAGGAAAAGCCCCCTGTCCTCTTTGAAGCATAGACTCAGGGATCTCTGAGCAAAGGTGGGCTCCATGCCGACGCAGCCTGCAGCGGAATGAAAGCATGGTTCTCCAGCGAGAGGCCGCAGTCTCGCGGCACCTGCAGACAGAGCCTCTGTGGGGCCACCCTGGCTCCTCTGGCCCAGCTCTCGGGCTGCCATGTTCTCGCTCCCGTCTTGCATGTAGACCCCGTTTTGGCCCCACTGCACCTACTCACTGTCCCATTACGCTGTGTTGTAGGCGAGGCCTGATCATGGGGATTTGGAACTCCCACACCTCCGTGGGCAACATTCTGGGGTCCTTGATTGCCGGCTACTGGGTGTCCACATGCTGGGGACTGTCGTTTATCGTGCCCGGGGCCATCGTGGCAGCCATGGGGATAGTGTGCTTTCTCTTTCTCATTGAACGTAAGTATACATGGTTCTAGCAATGGGCACCTGGGCTTTCACCTTCAGGGCAAGTTAGTGCGGACTGCAGTGCCGTGGGTGCCCATATTCACCCTGGCTATCCCCTAGCCAAGCCCTGTACAGACTTTCCCAGCAGCCCATTGTCTCCTAGTCTTGCTCGGGTTTTCTGCTCTTCCTCCTCCGGTCCCCATCCTTCCCTTAGCACCGTGTATCTGCGTTACCAGGAAGTCTCAGGTCTTCCTCGTCCATCCACCTGAGTACACAGGCCCCACCTACATGGCTGTTGTACCTGCTTACCCTGGCCACCTCCACATGCTGACATGGACTTTACCAGCTTGCGTACTTTGCAATAAGCTGCCTCTCGGACAATGTCATAAAACCGTGATGTGGCTGAAAGCCATATATCTTATTAGGTAAAGTGTCTGTGGGAAAATGAAGTCCATGCTCTATTCCGGTCAGCCCTGGACGTCTGATTTAACAAATTTTGAAACTAACTTTTCAGGCAAAGAACCTACAAGTGGAAGGTTTGAGCAGCCCCTGCTGTGGGCACTCTGATCCTCTTCCTGGTCCATAAGATAGTCAGGCCATTTAGTTCTTAGGGGTTTTTTTGCTTGAAGCAAGATGAAAGCACATGGCTCTGGGGTATCAAGATGGTCCCCAGCCTCTGTCCTCATCTCCAGGGCTCCAGCCTCTGTACTCTGCACACACTGACCTTGCCCCCACCCCCAGCTTGCACACCACCCTCACCCAAGAAATGAACATGTGTTAGTGGGTTCAGTTCCTCACTTCTTCCCCTCCTCCCCACCACTGCTCAAGCCAATCTGTTAGTTTTTCAATGACCTCCACCTTACCAATCAAGGGAGATGTGGCCCTCTCGGCCAGCCCTCCCGGTAGGTGAAAACAGAAACGGACATTCAGACCTGGAACTTAGATGTGCGGTCTATGAGGAGCGTGGACGATGTGGGCCTTCTCCTTAGCCCCATTTCATAGTGTTCCCCAGAGTCCCCGGAAATGGCTGGCAGGCTGGCAGTCCGGCCCCAGCAAGTGCACTATAGATAAGCAGGGCCTTGTGGCTGCTGTCCTAAGGCAACCAGTTAACTAGTTGGCAAGTCACTGGAGTTCTTAGAAAGGCCATTGTGCCACCTTTCTTCCTGGGCCTTATCCCCTCCCCTTCCCTGCCCTCCCCTCCCCTGCCCTTTCCAGATATCTGGAGAGTGACAGTTCCCCTTCACTAAGGCTCCAGGCCCCGTGTCTGCCCTGTCCCACTTCTAGAGTTCCCAGGGAGTGTGCTCTCTTCTTTACCTGATGGAGGAGCTGGTTCTGGGTAAGGAGGACGGGAGGAGGAAGCACAGAGGGTGTGGCATTGGCTACACAGACTTGGTGTTGCCATTCAGCTCAGGCGGGGACAGGGCATTGTCCTCTACTCAGGACAGAATTATCCAGAACAGTGGACCTTTTGTTTTCACCTTTTTGGTCACCAACCCGGAGCCTCCTTCTTATGAGCTCCCTCCTGCTATTCATGGACAGGATGATCCTGAGAGAACTGTCTGTCAGGCTCCTTGGACCCTGTGCCCCATCCCAGGGTGACCCACTGTCCTTCTTGCCTGTTAACTGCCATGACCTTGGTCCTGTTCTTCCCCATCCACCCTGGGGCAGACAGTCTCCACTCCTCAGGCCAACCCAGCCTTGCAGCCAGCTGACTGGGCTAGAAGCCACAGACCTGGAGTTGCCCATTTCTCTGGAAAGTTTTGCTACAGCCAATGTGGTCAGGACTATTCCTCTGAGCTGGTCTGTGTCTCCTGCCTACCCTGTCCTTCTGGGCTCTGGACAGGAAGGTGGTTTATAGTGGGGTACTCTAGTGCCAGGGCATAGAGTCAAAGCTGGGACCCCAAGCCTGGGCTCAGGATTGGCCTCTGGTAGCGGTCATCCCTCCTCAGTTCCTGGGGTTGTTATATGTAATATTATCAGCATCTGGTGGTCACTGCCAAGTGTGAGGAAGACCACCTACCATCTAGTCCAAGCTCACTGCGGCCCCTTCCCCTCCCCGTTCCCTGCACAATACAAGGCTGTCTCCAGGGTCTGGTGGTCAACCATGTGCGGCTTCAGTCTGGACATGGCTGTGCTCCCCACAAGGACGGCTCCCCTGTGCCGTGCCAACCATGCCTGAGGTCACCTCCACCTCCTACCCTTTTACAAGAAGAGCTGAGCTTGGCCCTGCTCCCTGCCTTGGGATTGAGACCCCCCCCCCCCCCCCGTGCTCCTTCATCTGTCATAACCGGGACATTTTCCCGGGTGGCAGGCAGAGCATGTCCCATGTGGAGTGCTGCCTGCATCCCAGACACTGTGTCAGGCTCCAGGACTGTTCTCACACGTTCTCTCTGAAGAACACAGGGTCCAGGGACTAGCCGCTGCTTGCTTGGGGAGCTGAGTGACCACCCAAGACCCAGTAGGCCTCTGGATGAGTTTCGGGTGGCAGGACAGGCAGGACCTTTCCGTGACCCCTCACTTGCAGAGACGCTGGCATTCTGTTTTCTCCTGGCAACTGTCTGATCTCCACTCACTTTTATTTCTCAGACATTCACCACCCATGATAAACGCCGTTCTGACAGTGCTCCGGCGGCGGCACCAGTCTCTTGGTTTTGTGTTCCGTCTAACCGCTCCACGGCCCACTGTGTCCTTAGTTCAGACTGACGTACCACACTGTCAAGCTCTTTTCATATTCAAAGTCATGTCCACCACACCCGCGTCCTGGCACTTCCTGGAGAGGAGCTGAGCCACCCAAGATGGTGTATTGTTCTCTTCAAATGAACCTAATTACATACATTCAAGAGCACATAGCTAATAAAAGTTACGGTCTCCGGGCGGTGGTGGCACACGCCTTTAATCCCAGCACTCGGGAAGGCAGAGCCAGGCGTATCTCTGTGAGTTCGAGGCCAGCCTGGGCTACCAAGTGAGTTCCAGGGGCGCAAAGCTACACAGAGAAACCCTGTCTCGAAAAACAACAATAACAAAAAAAGTTATGGTCATGAAACATACCCGTCCACTCACATAGCCGCCTCTTTTGTTACTATTTTTGTGAGAAGAGACCCTAAAAGCACTCACTTAGCAGGAATGCCAGGGGAAGAGCAGTTCCGTTGCCAGCAGCACCCCCAAGGACCGCTGAGGGCCCCGGGTGGGTTCATTTGCTGTGGGCAGCCATGCTCAGCCACCATCTCCTCTGTGCTCTTTCAGATCCAAAGGACATCAAGTGCTCCTCCACCCTGCCCACGGTAAGAGCTCCTGTATCTCCTGTTCCCTTCCAGAACAGCCTAGTCTTTGCAGCCCATACGGCCAGAAGGGAGAGGCTGGCCACAGCCTCACACGTGACAAGAATCTCTCTCAGCCCACATCACCACCTACCGAGCCTTTCCTGCTGACCCTCAGCTCCACTGGCAGGGGCTGTCTCCACAACCTGGCCTGACATCCCTCAGTGACCCCCATTTCTGTCAGAATCACCCTTAACCTGTTTACCCTCTGCCCTGTGACATGTTAGGACCTTCCTGTGGATAGCAAGCAGATCCATCCGAGCTCTCAGCTCAGGGGACAGTGCCTGAACTGTGCAGCAGAGGGCACCAGAGCCCCTTCCAGTTGAGGCTCAACAGCTGTGGGCTGGGGGTGGTGCAGGGAGTGGGGCATTCTAGCTCTTTCTAAACCACAACAAAAGTAAGCAAAGAAGATGACTGTATTCTGGAAGAGTAGCTGTGGTTGATATTTGAAAGAGTTCTCAAAGCCATGTCCCTGCCGAAGCACAGATTTCGGAGTCCAAGCTTACAGAGCCGGGCATGTTCCTACTGTGATCTAAGGCCTCTGTGAGTGGGTGGCTAACCTCTAGATGTGGTAGAACCTGGACACTTGCTTCCACGTGGGAACATCTGTCCCTCTGGACAGCTGTGGCCACACCTGGAGAAGTGAGATGTCTTAGAAATGATTTCTTCCCCACAGCCAGGTCCAGACATACAGGGACCAAGCCAAGCCCAAGCTTTCTCTCTGTCTCTCTGTCTCTGTCTGTCTCTGTCTCTTTCTCTCTCTCTCTCTCTCTCTCTCTGTGTGTGTGTGTGTGTGTGTGTGATGCAGAGTTAAGTCTGGGCTGGGTCTGCCTGATTCTCCCCCCAATACATGATCTTGGCCAAAAGGCCAAAGTGTATTTTAATTTCCTCCTTTTCAAATGTCTGAGTGAATCCCTGGGGTCTCCCAGAGCTCAGCTGTCCTCAGGTTCGGTGTCAGGCTGGGTGGGGATCATAAACAGAACAGCAGGTACTTCCACCCTCTTAATGTTTCACAGTGGGGTTCAGCTTCACCACACGAAGTCAAGGGGGTGCTCAGCCTTAGCACAGAAGAACTGAAGGGGAAAAAATGTCAGAATTCAAGACTTTTGTGTTCCAGATGGTGCAGTCTTCAGTGAGGCAGGCCCACAGAATGGGAATATTTGCAAATCATGTCTTGGGAGGGACCTACATCTAGCCTACATAAGGAAGCTAAGTCGTTAGTAAAACAATCATTAGCAAAGCAATCCATGCACTTCACAAAGCATCCGGAAGAGGACACATCCAGGGGGACAGGCGAATCAGTGGGGGTGGGCCTGGGGAGGACACAGGTGACAGACTCCTGTCTCTAAAGGTGAAGAACATTCTGAGCTTGAGGTCAGTGGTGGATACAAGGCTGGGCTCTGGCTCAACAGACCACTGAACCGTGAGCTTTCAATGAAGTGGTGCAGTGTGGGTGTTTGGAATTTTCCCAGGAAGTCATGAAACAGCAGCATGTTTCTGGTCATTTATCATATTTTTTCCCTCATCATTTTTCTGCAGGGATAGAAGTGTTCCTTTAAAAAATGTATTAGCTTTTAGTGGGTAAGCATTTGTCTGCATGCATGTATATGCGCCATGTGTGTGCACTGCCCATGGAGGCAGAAGAGTACCTTAGATCCCCTGGAACTGCAGTTACGGTTGTGAGCTTTCATGTGGGTGCTGGGAATAGAACCCGATCCTCTGGAAGAACAGCCAGTGCCCTTAACTGCCGAGCCATCTCCCCAGCCCCAGTCCAAACATTATTGAGGAACTCTCTAATGAGATGCTCTTCTTCCAGCATTCCAAAGTCTCTGAGAACAGCATCAACAGATTTAGATTGCAGAAGCAAACCGCACACGCTGAAAAGAACGGACCTCTGGTGAGTGACACGTGGCTTCCACCTGCTGGGATGTCTTCAGAGATTCAGAAGCATCTCCAAGTCCTGTGGGCCCACTGGCTGTCCCTGTGCCTCAGTCATGTCTCAGGCATCCAGGTTCTTTAAACCACTGGGTCTGCTTGTATTCCTAAAGGGCATCTGAGGTACCTTTGGTGCCTTTTCTCTGGACAGTCAGCTAAACTTATATGTCTTCGATCAACTTCCGAAAGCCGTTCATCCATCTAAGAGTTGTTTGCTAGCCAAGGAGCCCACTGCTCATGATTGTGTTGGGGCTGAGGAGGAAGATGCAGATGGGAAGTGGGCAGAGGCCTCGGTCACCTGGTACCCCAGGTGGAGAGGCAGGGCAGGCAGGTGCTGTTCCAGCTGGGCCCAGCAGGTGTCACTGCAACACAGCTGTATGGCAGGTGGCCGTTGCAAGTCTGGGCACACTGGACAGGAAGCGCACACAGTGATACAAAGAGTTCATGTCACAGGCCCAAGAAAAGGTGACCAATGTCGTAAAGGGCATCTCTTACCTTTCCTCTGCTTTCTAGATGAAGAAACTGAGGCACAAAAGTCCTAAGTTCCTGATCCATACCCCAGAACAAGCCCAGAAGCCCCTGCCCATGCCTGGCTTTTCTCCCTGCCCTTCTCTCATGCAGTTCTTCTGGATTCAGTTGCTCAGACAGTTCATTGACTTCCTGAGCAGAGCCTCCTGGAGCAATTTAGTCATTGAAGTTATGGCCGTGTTCTTTCATTTTGAAGTCAGGTTGCTTGAAGGATCAATGCACTAAGCCTGCTGTCACTGTCTTTATTGCCCAGAGAAATTTATTTATGGTGTTTGAAGTGTGGGAAGGAAGACACATGATGTCCCATACATGCATCCTGGTCTCTGCACTTTAAGGAGAGTGTGGGCTGTGGCTAGTGAACCGAAATGCTTACAGATCTGTCCACCCTGCAGCCCAGAGGCCCCGTGCACTGAATCCCAGCATAGTTGTGGATGCAGCCCCATGCACGGTTCTCAAATGTGGACTTTGTTGATGACAGCATTGTGTCTCAGTGTCAAGAGGTTGGGCGTGCCTGCAAAAATTCCAGATCCCTTGACTTTTATTTTTCAATGTCACATCTTGATTAATGTTCTCACCTCCGTGACCCTCCTCTGCGGTGACTGTGAAGGCTGACATTTTGTTCTTTGTGGTGACCAACCTGAAAAGACTCGCTCTGGCTTCAGTGTTTTACCTCTGTCTTCTCTCTCTCTACCCTCCACAAGTCTGTTCACTGCCACCAAGAAGCCAAGTACATAGCAGCGCAGTCACCTTATTCACGCCGACTACAGTGGGGACTGGCTCTGCTCACATGGTGTCTTGAGCAAACCCCTGCCTCTGTGCTTACCATGGGTTTGGATATGTAGTGGGGTGTCCCCAAACCTGGCAGGGCCCTCTGATTGTCCCCTTTCCCAGAGTGTTCCAGCCTGACCTCAGGTGCCGCTCACTGCTGCTCATGCAAGGCCCAAGGCTTGATGCAGAGGTTACATGTGGCTGCACGGGGAGCCCCCTTAGGTCTTCGTGGGCTGGTGATGGTTGCCTTGAGGTGGTCATAATTCCCATCTCTGTGGCCCCTTGTCCTCTTCATCATTGGCATCTCTGACTGGCCAGGGCTCAGACATTATTGAGACCCCACATGAGCCTCAGGGTGGCGAGCCCATTTACCTGTGCCTTGCTTGCTGGATGGGAAGCACAGACCTCACCAAGGACAGGTGTCCCACAGTGTGACTACAGGCACAACCAAGTGAGGCGTTTCAGTTACAGTGTGTGTGTGTGTGTGTGTGTGTGTGTGTGTGTTGTGTGTGTGTGTGTGTATGAGAGAGAGAGAGAGAGAGAGAGAGAGAGAGAGAGAGAGAGAGAGAGAGAGAGAGTTGTTCTTTTGGAACAATCTTTGCTCTTGGGAACGTAAGTCAAGAGCAGGGCTCCAGCTGAAGAAACCTCATTCATCATGCAGCCCTCAGGCTGGAGCACACACGGAACCTGCTTATTGAGTGTTTGAGGCAGGAGCCCCGTCCCATCCCCTGCCCCCTTAGGATTTGTCTCTTGTTAGCCAGTGGCTCCTTGTTCACTCTGAAAGGAAATAGCAGTCCCTTTTGCTTGTTTTAGAAGACGTACCACTAACTTACTTTCCTAGTTCTGCCAACCTGCAGAGGGAATGAGCCTCCCCTAGAGGCAGAGCAGTCTGGGTCTGCAGCTTTAAGACAGCCCAGCAGGTGGCGCTTTAGGGCACTGTACACTCCCAGGCATTACTTGTAGGAGAGCAGGTGGGCTTTCTGTGGTTGGCCTGTTCTGACTGCTCTCCAGGTCACAGACTGCTCCTCTCCTGGCTAGGTGGACTCTCTGCACTTGCGCACTGCCTTGTGGCTTGCTGTGCCTTACCCCTGGCCAGGCCTCTTTCTGTTTATAAGGGCCTGTGAAGTCCTTCAGGTCTCAGCTTGGTCCCCGGGGACTATGCTGCAGCCTGCAGCTGTTCAGAGATTTTTGCAGTTCAGCCAGCCCAGCAATGGGGTCTCAGAGGAGCCAGTGTTAAGTACGGTAGAGAACTAATGGAGAGTCTCCCAAGCTGGACACCTGACTTGATTCAAGAGGGGAGAGACAGTTCCCAATGTGAGTGGCAGCCCTGTGCGTGTGGGGAACGGAATGTGTCCCTCCTTCACACCTGAGCCTATCATTTTCCTTCTTAAGTATTGGTTGCACACAGGTTCAGTGTGAAAATGCCCTCCTGGTCAGTGATCCTGGCCCGGCTGATGTGTCCATCCTACAGAATGCTGAGTGTCTGCATGTCAGACCTGCCACCTAGCTTTCATCTTTTTTAATATGTGTGCTTGAGAGCCTGTTTGTCTGTATTGAAATGTGTGTGCAGTTCCCACAGAGGCCAGAAGAGGGCATTGGAGCCTTAGAGCTAGCGGCACAGGCGTTTGTGGATGCTGGAAATGAGCCTGGTCCTCCACTAAAGCAGCCAGTGCTCTTAACCATTGAGCCATCTCTCCAGCCCCATCGTCTTTCTTTAAAAAAAAAAAAAAAAATCTACTGTTGTTTGAATTCACCTTACATGGGTTACAGTAAGACAAATAAAATGCATCAGTAGCTGTTGGATCCCAGAGCACATCTGTAGTACCCAGAGCACATCTGTAGTACCCAGAACACTCCTTTTTAAGCCCCTGGGATTCATGGTTCATTCGGGAAAAGCCTTTTTATATCACCCTCGCTCTGACTTAAAACCCCATGCAGAGCTGGGATCTCTCTGCTTTGCTCCAGTGAGCAAAAATTCTGTCCCTTAGGAATGTCCCCAGCATCAGAAGGCACAGATCTCAGAACTGGCTTGTAAAATTTAAAGTAACATCGCTTCTGGCAACGTTTGTCCACTGTGAACTCCTTGCAATGTCCAAGATCCTGTGATGAATTCCTCACCAGCAAGTCCATGAAATTACCTTATTCTACCACACAGTGACCACATTGCTGGTTTAGAGTTTAGCTTCTCTCTTTCTAGAAAAGCACCCTACTGCTGTAGACAGATACATAAACTATGCCTTCAGGCATGTTCAACCATGTTGTCATCTGCAAGGTTTATGCCAGAGAACTGTATAATTGAGTTAAACAAACAAACAAAAACCACGCATACACACTTACAAAATCTCTTCATGTTTTATGTATGTTTATAATTTTGTGTTGGGTGCATTCCTGAGTTATCTTTGGTGACATGTCAGCCCTGCACAGCAGGCTGGACACATCTGATAAGATCATACTGGAAATATCTGATTCTATTAAGAGATGCTAAGAATCTTCTGTTACCAGAATCTTCCAGATGTGTGGGTACAAGATACGCCCTCCAAATGGGTGTGCTCTAACCCACTGATCTTTCTCCGCATCGACATGGGGTTCCTTTTTCTGTTTTTCACATTTCTAAACCAAAGAGTTTTATGAGTTAGTGGCATTTCATGAGCCAGGTGGATACTAACAGCTGATGTGACCATGGGGTTGACAGTGTCACCCATATGCGTTCCTAAGGCTTTGAGCAGGAAACCAGGTGACTTACTCGCTTAGAATTCTGTCCTCACTTCAGCCAGACACCCCTGTTCCTTTTGTGTCCAGGACCCAGAGCTGCAATGCTTACTGCTCTCTGATGGGAAGAGCCCCCTCCACCCCAGCCACATCGTCGTCCTTCCCGGTGACAGCAGAAGCAGCATGGCGGCCATCAGCTTCACAGGAGCCCTGAGGATCCCGGTGAGTCTGCATGCCAGGGAGAGAACATACCGCGGGAGAGCGCTGGGCCTTGGTGAGTTTGAAAGACAAGTGTGTGTCTGTGTGGTTGGTGGGTCAGATCCTCCCGTCCTGTGTTAGCAGTGTGGCTGGTCACTCTGGGATAAATGTGGCTGTGTTTGTGAACTCTTTGTTTGTACTATCATTTCTATCATTTTGAAATTAATTTTTCCACTCAGAAACTTCATAGATTAAATTTGACAAATATTTTCATTTGAAAAACAGCTCTGGTCTGCACCCATGATACCTTCTGTCCCTCTTGGCCCTCTGCCCTCCCAGTTACTTACCTTCCGGCTCTAAGGGGACAGGGTGCTACCCAGGAGGCACCCTGTGCTCGCTGACCTGTGGCTCTACTGAGCATACTCCCTTTCACATCACAGTGAGTGAGTGCCTAGTGTGGCGTGTGGCCACAGGGAAGGCAAGGCATGAAGGAGTAGATGTTACAGAAGAATACCCAGCAGTTTGCTAGGGTCCTGAACAGCTGGACCTGACTATGCTCTGGCCCTTAGTATCAGCTGGCTCCCACAATGCCCTGAGTTAGCAATCTCACTGTTGATAGTTGTGAGCCCTGGCCAGTCTCCACAGCTCAAGCACAGACCTGGGCACCGGCTTCCTGAACAGGCCTCACAGCCAGCCAATGGAAGATGACAGTTTTAAATGAACCTCATTTCCTTTTTTAATTTGTTTGTTTGGTTGGTTGGTTGGTTGGTTGGGTTTTTTGTTTTTCAAGATAGGGTTTCTCTGTGTAGCTTTGGCACCTTTCCTGGAACTCACTCTGTAGCCCAGACTGGCCTCAGACTCAGAGATCCGCCTGCCTCTGCCTCCCGAGTGCTGGGATGAAAGGCTTGTGCCACCACCATCCGGCTATGAACCTCATTTCTAAGACCGTGTTCTTACTAGGGGGCTGGCAGCCCTTCTGTAGTGCCCTACTGGTGTAGATTGATGCCCCCAAATACTTCTGCAGACATCGGCTGGGGAGCAGACTAGCATGGAAATGCAGGTCACAGGGCAGTGTGGACAGGACAGGCTTTGGAGGCCTGGCACAGCTCTCATGCTCCCCCAGCCCCTGCCCAGCTAGCTGGCCTGAGCATCCCCACTGAGCTTCTGTTTGCCCATCACTGGGCTCCTCCCCTGGTGCAGTGCCATCTGTTGATCTGAGGATGAAGTGAGATGAATTCATCCCAGTGCGGAGCATGCCAGGCATGTAGTGGGCTAATGGTGGACCATACACTCCCTCCCATCCCCCTGCCATAACAACTGAAAAACACCAGTGGTGGTGATGATAGGGTTCTCTCTCTCTCTCTCTCTCTCTCTCTCTCTCTCTCTCTCTGTGTGTGTGTGTGTGTGTGTGTGTGTGTGTGTGTGTGTGTGTGTGTGTATGTGTGTGTATCCATATGTGCAGGTGCACACACCCATGTACATATATGCAGAGGCCATGTATGTACGGGAAGATGTCGGGTGTCACCACCTACCGCTCCCCACCCTTGTTACTTTGAGGCAGGGTCTCTCCCTGAACTGGAAACTTGCCGATTTGGCTAGATAGCTGACCAGTGAGTTCTTGGGGTCTGCCTATCTCCACCCTCCAGTGCTGGAGTTACAGACATGCACAGCTATGCCTGGCTTTTTATGTGGGTGCTGGGGATGTGAACTCGGGGTCTGCTTGTACAGCAAGTGCTCTTCCACACCGAGCCATCTCCCCAGCCCAGTTCCTGAGTCTTGATGAGCATCCCTCCTCCCCGCAGGAGGAGATCACTGGCCATCATTTGCCATCACTATCTCATCAATATATATTCCCATTGGCTCTTGTTGGATGTGGACACCGGGTTTCTGCCTTCCAGGCGGCCAGGCGAGTGTGTGCTCTGGAGCTCCTGGGGTTTGCCTCCCCGTCTCAAGGTTGAACCTTATAGAAACATAGCACGTCGGCAGGGGAGTAGCCATTTATACTCACTCCTGGAGCTGACAGTCACCTCTCTCTTCCAGGGCGTGATTGAGTTCTCTCTCTGCTTGCTGTTCGCCAAGCTGGTCAGCTACACATTCCTGTTCTGGCTGCCGCTGTACATCACCAGTGTAGGTGAGTGCTTGCCGGAAGTGAGGTTCAGTTCTGTGCGCTGACTGCCCAGAACTCCTTTACACCTGCTGGGCCGGAGCTTCCTAACAGGGACCCACACACGGTGGGTGAGTGGATGGGGATGGTATGCTCAGCCGATGGGAGAGGATGTAGAGGCGCGCACACTTTGTGGCTCTGGTAATAATCTTCACTGGGCTCGTCCCCGACATCGTGACCCCTCTGTAGTTCTCGGAGGCTGCCTGCTTTTAAATCTGGGCCATGTTAGGCTTTGGAGCACAGCAGCCAGCAAGCAGGAGCGTGGCCACTGGGAATTGAGATAAGACATCCTTAGAAATCTGACCTAAAACTGTTTCTGGGGGTGCGTTCTGATTTGTGGGAGGGCTGACAGCCTGTCTTAGATAGCCAGAGTCCAAGACCATCTGAAGCTGTGGATCCTAATAGGATGTTCCAGGAAATAGTACTATATAGCTGTGTATCATTTGTGTGTAGTGGGACAAGGGGATCAGTAGTTCCCCGGGACCAAGTCAGGGCTGTCTCAGGTTCCCGTACTGATGGGGTGGGGCTCACAGGGCATACTGAAGCAGGGGGAAAATCAGAGCCTTGGCCTTGGGCTCTGGCTACAGCCCAGGAAGGAGGGTTTTGAGAATGGGGAGTCAGATTTCAAAGGTGTCATAGGGCCACATCAAGGTTGACCAGAGCCCAAAGCTAGAGGGAGTGTCACCTCAGCCAGGGAAGCTGGGGAGGCAGCAAAGGGACCTTTTGGGGGCATGGCTAATAAGGACAAGCTGCAAAAGAAAAGAAGGTGGGTGAGCAGGCTGCAAGGAGCCCCCTCAGGGCCCAGGGCCCTGCCTAACACCCACCACGTCATCTCAAGCACAGAGTACAGTCTAAGGAGGAGTCTCAGCAGGAGGCCATGCTCCCTTCACCAGGGAACAGTCTTGACTGGAATGTTGAATTTCCTGGATGCCCAGTTTGAGTCTTGGTTTGAGCCAAGCCCAGTTCCCTGCAGGTGGCGTTCAGAGTGAGAGGGATGGGTCTGGCCAGCCAAGTGCTTCCCAACTGTCTCTAGTCAGCATCCATCCAGCTGGAAGCAAAGGGATGTGAAGGACATCCTGCCATTGAGGCACCAGAAGGCTCTAGTCATTCCCTCCCCCCCACCCGGGTTGGGGGGAGGGTGTCTGGTAGCACACGGTACCACATGCTCAGTTTCACTGGATGACTTGCTGAGTGTTCTTGGCCATTGCTCTCAGGGAGCCCTGCCTCTGACCTCAAACCATCTGCACACCAGGTAGCTTCCTGTACTCGCCCTCTTTCCTGAGCTGATGCCCCTGTGGTGGCCAAGCGAAAGGCAAAGGATGGCCAGGCAGTGCCAAACTGGGGTGAGACGCATCAGCCAACCTCCTTTTTAAATCTGAGTTCAGGTGGTGACTTCTGATGCAAATCTGCTCATGGGGCAGAGTCCTG
Source organism: Onychomys torridus (assembly GCF_903995425.1). Lineage (NCBI taxonomy): Eukaryota > Metazoa > Chordata > Mammalia > Rodentia > Cricetidae > Onychomys > Onychomys torridus. The sequence continues at coordinate 60,741,354 of NC_050460.1, read as the reverse complement.
CGTGGGTCCCTCTGGGATAATCACCAAGGACGCGTCCTCACTGGCTCATATGCTGCTCGTTCCACAGATCACCTGGATGCCAAGAAAGCTGGGGAGCTGTCCACACTGTTTGACGTGGGCGGGATCTTTGGTGAGTTCCAGACCGTTGGCTGCACTTTGTCCAGAACCTAACAGCAAAGCTGGGTGGATGACACACTCTGGAGCAGCGGGGCGGCAAGTGTGAGGCTAGCCCGGCCTACACAGTGAGACCCTGTCTCAAAAAACAATCCCTCAATCCCTGTTCCAGTTAGTGTTGCTATTGGGAGGGCCCATGTGACACAGGGCTCTTGAGACAGCTGCCCTCAGAAATGACATGCACACACCCGGCAGGTGGTGGCATTAGTACATACCAGGTAAAGGGCGTTGCCCTCAAGCCTGACCCTAAGCACCCTGGGACTCCCATGGATGAGCCCATGCAAGATGAGTCCTGTTAGGCAGGCCCCACGTGGCCACTCTCTGCTGCTCACTGGGGACAGGCTCAGGGAAGCTCTTGCCCCTGTGACTCAGTCTCCTCTGGGGAGCGTGTGCCGAGCACCAGCTCCTGAGGCCGTCCCCTCTCTGTCACAGGTGGGATCCTCGCAGGTGTGATCTCCGACCGCCTGGAAAAGCGGGCCTCTACCTGCGCTCTGATGCTATTGCTAGCAGCACCCACTGTGAGTCCTGGCTTCATCGTCTCCGCCAGCCACCACTGCCCACCCCCGGCCCAAGTTCCACATCCCTAGAAGCCCGGCTTGTCCCTGGCCGGAAGCACAGAGCCTCCTTCAGGCCCGACTGCCTCAAGCCCCTGGGCTGCGCACACACCATGCTTCTCCCTCACCCTGGGTTTCTCATGGGCTGCTCCTCTCCATGGGGTGTCCCCCATACTCATCTCCGTCCCCCTTCCCGGTCACACCCTTGCCTGTCTCTTGGGATCTGTGTGTCATCCCTGCCTTGTAGGCTCAATGAGCCTGATCATGCCAGGCTCATCCTGCAAGCATTGAGAAGCGCGTGACCTTGGGCAGGTGACTTCCGGTCTCAGATTCCTCACCTGGTCGGGAGTGGCATCACCCCACAGTGTGGCTATGTGGAGCTGGTGTGGTGCCGGTCTGCCACTGCCGTTGGTGACATGAGGGGTCACTCTGTTGCCACATTGTATTTGTCCACAGGCCTCTCTCCCCAGGGCTGTCACTGTCCCTGGAACATGGCCTAGTTCTGAGTCCTCGAAGGCTTCAGGCCCTAGGAGGCAATCCTTAAGACATTATGAGCAGCATGGCCTCGTTGCAAGGAGGACTGAATCCCACGGTACAGTGCTCGGACAGGCAGGTTCAGACCTCAGATGAGGAGCTGGGAACTGTTCAGTGTCCTGCCCACCAGCCCTGGGCACTTAGAGTCCCACCCTGAGAGTTCCCCAAGGCCCAGAGCTACATGTTCAGCCAGCAGGTCCCTGTGGGCTCCCTTTCTAAAGCACAGGCTCCCAACAGCTGCCCCTACAGCTGCCTGGGCTGAGTCGGCTCTTCCTCATTCTTAATTCCCACAGCTCTATGTCTTCTCCTCCGTCAGCAAAATGGGACTGGAAGCCACCATAGGTGAGTAACACAAGGCCTCATCACTTATTCTCGCATATGTCTGTCCATACAACCTCATGACATGAAAACTAAAAAATAATCCAGAGGCATTAAGTTGAGGTAACTGAGCGGTATGGTCCCATGTCCCTTTGGGGGAGAGGCTAGGCTCCAGTTTCTGGGCATGGACCTGAACAGTGCAGATGTGACAGTCAGTGTGGATAAGTATGGCCACTTGGCCCAGCAGTGCTCAGCTCTGGGTGTCAAGAGGAGGAGCTGCTCAATGGAGCCTGCTCAGCCTGGGGATGGGGAGCCTGCTCAGCCTGGGGATCGGGCATTAGCCACAGCCCTGGAAGCCAAGACTGGAGGAAGTGGTGCAGAGGATGGTCTTATTGCAAGTGACCTAGAAAGCACTCTGCCAGTCGAGGTGGGGTTTCCTGTGGACCCAGAGTCCCTTCAGGAAAAGGAGCTCGTGCAGTTGAAGGGAGGGGCCATGTGTTCAGCATCCCTGCCTGTGGTGAAGACAGGCAGTCCCTTCTGTGGCTGCAAGGACTGTGGTATAGACCCAGTGCTGGCCTGGCCTTGGTCCGCTCAAGCTCTCATCCCCTCCTAGAACCATCATCAGCGACTGTCCATGAGGCCAGGGAACTCCAAGCCCCCCAAGGACTCTCAGGCTTTGGGGAAGCACGGTAGTGCATCCCCAGGCACAGTACAGAAACCATACCCTGGAGATTGTCTCCTGGGCTCCTGCCCTGGAAGTGGCTGCCCTCACCAGTAGACTGCCGAGCCCGGAAGGCTCTGTTCTGAGTCCCCTCTGTCCTCCACAGCCATGCTGCTCCTCAGTGGGGCCCTGGTCAGCGGGCCCTATGCGCTGATCACCACCGCCGTCTCTGCAGACCTGGTGAGTCACCACACTCAGAGCCAGCACTGCCTCAGTGGGTAAAGCTTCGTTCACAGTTGTGCCTTGCCACCTCTTCTTCCCATAAGAAGTGTCAATCCTATCCCTGAATGGTCAATAGAGAGTGCCCAGCTGAGAGGCCCAACACAGCTTTGACCAATCCTCTTCACCCTATGCCATCTACCCAAGGCAGCAGGTTGGCCCTGCCTGGCCCTGGTGTTAGGTGTGTTTCTGAATCTGCCCATAGGAAGCTTATCCCTTGGGTGGGCATGAGTGTGCAGACATGGCTAAGTACCCATGAAATATTCTGGAAGGATCCACACCAGAATGAACAAAATGGTCAGCACAAAAAAGAAAGAAGCAGAGGAGAGAGTCTAACTGAATCCTTTAGACTAAATAAGACAGTCGCAAATAACTAAATATGCTTGGGCAGGTATTTTGAAGGATTTTTGTCTCTTAGAAGCCCTCGGAGCTTCTCACAAGGTGGCATAGGACTTCCTAAGGAGGTTGTTCTGTGTAAAGGTCATATGTGTCAGGGGCAGATTTATTTCTCACTCCTTATCTGCCTGTGTTTCACACCCTTCTCCTCCACTCCCCCAGGGGACTCACAAAAGTCTGAAAGGGAACTCTCATGCCCTGTCCACCGTGACGGCCATCATCGACGGCACTGGGTCTGTAGGTATGTAGAGAACGCCCCCACCCCCACAACTCCCCAAGAGCTGTATGTGAGGAAGGAGGAAAGCTTTTGTCCCTAACTATCAGGTGCCCAAGGCTCTGACGCCAGTGTCAGGACTGGCTGCTCCTAGATGCTCAGGGGAGTCGGCTGTGGAGGCCGTAATATGGCTTCAGAGAAGACAGCTGTGGGTGGCTGGATCTGTTTCCTCGGTGGGAGAGAATGTGCCGCCAGGCTCTAATTTGACCCAGGGGTTGAGAAACTTTAGGCTCTGACTTTTCATCAGGAAAGACAGGATCTTATTTCAATTTGATTATGGGAAAACGGATCAACCCAGAAGTACACATGGTCCCGTCACCCACCTCGCTGAGATTGGTCAACACATTCTGGAGTGTCAAAAAGTGGCAGTGTAAACAGCTCATCCCTGTGTTAGTGGGTTTTGCATGACAGTAACAAAATCCCACAGACGATCAACTTGAATAGAGGAAAGGTTTGTGTTAGCTCAGTTTTGAAGATTTTAGTCCGTGGCGAGTTGGCCCATTGTTTTGTGCCTGTGAGAAGGAAAGCATGATGGGTACACCATGCTACACCCCTCACAGCAGGGAGAGAGAAGGGGTGGCCGTACACCCCATGACCTGACTTCCTCCACTAGGCCCTATGTCCTAAATGTGCCACCAACTCTTAACAGCATCAGAGGCTGTTAACATGTGGCTCTTTGGGGCATTCCAGATCCAAATTGGTCCTCCTCAGGGCACAGACAGCTAGGGTCTGTTAAAACACCGAGCTGGGAAATCCCAGAAGCCATCGCCTTTGGACCCCACCCACAGCAAATACAACCTGAGCCGATGGAAGGCAGAGACACCCTCCGCTGCCCTTCCTTAGATGGGAGCGGCATCATTAGTGAGCTGCACTGATGCTGGTCCAAGGCAACTGTAGTCACAGGCAAGGCCTCAGCGGCCTCCTGTTCAGGGAACGGTGCATTCACAGATGTGGTCCCCCAGGGTCAGTGCTGTGGCAGAGAGGTTCGTCCAGGTAGGACTGGCAGCCCTCCCAGTCACAGGAACCTCATCTCTGTTCCGTCCCCCACCGCCACCTCCAGGACTTCTTCTTGTGAGAGTTTAGTGTGTTCTGTGAGGCATGGGGAAGGTCACTGTTGTCAACAATGCCAGGCTTCGGCTTAGCTGGTCACCAAGGTCAGACCCAGCTAGTCCTCAGCATCGGTTCCTTTATTTTGTTGGATCTGGAGGTGATTCAGGTATATTGGATGGCATCTGTGGCCACTTAACCCGATGATGCCTTTCAGGGCCCCTCTTGGCCCCTGGGGCGTGTCTGGGACACAGCAGGGAGTGGGCTCGGTTGCTGGTTGCTGTGCCTGGTGATGGGTCTCAGAAGCAGCACAACCCTTCCTGTGAGGAGTGGTCCACCATTCTCCCAGTTCACCCAGCCCAAGAGAGACTTCACGAAACTTTAGATGTGCTCCCCCCCCCCCCCCCCCCCCCGCAGTCCCTCCTCCCCTCTCTCTCCCACAGAAATCCGCTGCTCCCAAGACACCATGCTTAAGCTAACATGGAGTCCTGCCAGGAGCCTGAGCACTACAGTAAAGCAGAGGATCAAAGAAGAATCAGGAAGGAAGTGGAAAAATGCTTCTCTCTTGACATGCACCTCAAACACGAGGCTAAGAGGAGAGAGGCTGCCTCGCTGAAGAGGTGGACCTCGCTACCGCATGCCGGTGGCGTGGCGGAGGAGGAAAGCACCATGTTCCAAACAGAAGGAGGCAGCAGGCCAGTGAGGCTTCCCCTCCCCCCAGCATCACGTGCTACCCCCCTTCAAAGCCCGTGCCCACCTGAGTTTCTACAGCATTGACATTGGAACCTGATGGGCTGGACTCCTGGACCCCAGCCCTCCATGCTTCCCTGATTGCTCAAGTGCCCAGGGACTCAGTAGCCAGTCACCATGGAAACAGCATGAACACTGGTCCTCCATAAAGTCCCAGCTCTGTGTCTCTCATGCCCACTACCCACAAGATGAAGCAAAAGAAGGCTTGAGGGACGGCACACCACTTTAGCAAAAGCATCACACGGGGAAGTGTTTGCGCCTAGTGCTTGTCAAGTGTTCGGGTCTATTAGTCAGTTCGGGGTTAGGCAAAGGCACAGCTCAACTGATCCCAAACCAGCCAGTACCTTCTCCAAGTTGGAGGTGCCTTCTGGCTCGTGTGTTTGCAGTGTCCAGAGTGACATCTCAGTGGGACCCAAGGCTGCCTTTCTTACATGTGTGTGCAGGACAGTTAGCTACAGCCAGGGGTATTTTCAAGGTTTTATTTTATCAAAGTAATACATAATGTAGCCTCAGGGACTAATGGTCCTAAGAGCTTTCATGATACACTGGGACAGGCCCTGGCTTTGCCTGCCCAAGCCCTCTCCTTAAAGTTGGTCCCTCCCAGCTGCTGCTCCTAGCCTTACCGCATATGTGAATTTCCTAGACTCGGCAGCCTAGACACCATCTCATGTCCTCTACCCAAGAAAGCTAGATCCGGCTCTTCCACACTCTCTGCCCTGCACCCCTCTGTTTCTTTCTTTCTTTTTTTCTTTTTCTTTTTTGGTTTTTTTGAGACAGGGTTTCTCTGTGTAGCTTTGGAGCCTGTCTTGGAATTCACTTGGTAGCCCCCAGGCTGGCCTCGAACTCACAGAGATCTGCCTGGCTCTGCCTCCCGAGTGCTGGGATTAAAGGCATGCGCCTCCACCGCCCGGCCTAAGTCTGTTTCTTACTGCCATCCATCTGGCAGCCTTGGTGACAGGCCACACAGCTGCCTACTAAGCTACAGAGACTTTGCTCCCTCTCTGTCCCCCACACTGCTTTCTCCTCTCTCTTTATCAGAGCCCTGTTTGCTAGATTCCTGGTCACTGCTTCTCTGTCATCTAGTAGCTTCCTTCTATTCCCAGAGCTTGCACGACTGTGGTGTTGGGGTGGCGGTCCATCTTCACTTGACGTCAGGGCCTCTTCCAGAACCCCAGTGTCTCTCAGTTTCCATCGCTGGCAGTAGATATCAGCTGTCACTCTCATCTGCTCTCCACACTGACCTGGCTCTCCTCCTCTGGGTCTTCAGGTCTCCCTCTTACCCAAAGACCCTTCTGCACGCACCGTGGTATTCCTAGCAGGCTTCCATGTGGAAGCAAGCCATGCATCTTGGGGGATGTTGTTTCTTTGCTAAGTTTGGCTACCATTTTCTGTCTTGTTTTCTGGAAAACACTAGTCAAATGTCAGGTTTCCAGATTGTCAGGTTGTTCCTTCTTGTTTCTTCCTTTCTGTTTGTTCTTCCTGTCTCTCTTGTTCTCTCTCGCGGATGTCCTTGACTTTATCTGTCAACCTCTGGGTTCTTGTTTCAGCTGTCATGTTTTCAACTCTCATTAGTGGTTTTTGCCCTTTAGTGCCTCAGACACTGTGGTGGGTGAGAATTAATTGCTGGTAACTGATCTTCAGCTGCAAAACTGAGGTTTTCGTAAGACTCCAGTTAGCTTTCCACGTGTGCTCGGATGTATGTGGTCACAGCTGGGTCTTCTTCAGCTCTGGGGCCTCTAAGCTGCCCCTTTGCATCTTGGTATTTGAGAATAAGCCACTGAACTAGTGTGACTGTGGAGCCCTTTCTCTTGGAGAGCGCCCCCTGTCTTCACAGACCAGCCTGGAATCTGCAGGCATCTTCCTGTCCGTAGGGTACTCAGGTGTTGATGTTCTTACCATTACTGGAGCATGGATGGCTGCTGGGGACGGGTCTTTTCCCTGGGTCCCTGTTCTCTCTTGGCTGCCTTCCCTGTACCCTTCATAGGGTCTGCTGTCCCCAGAGGTTCAGCTACTGCTCTTTTGTGGGGTATCACTGAGTCACTGATGAGGGGGAACTTGGACTGAGGTGGTGGAGGGGACAAATGATGGCCCTTTGCCGGCTGCAACCCCTCCCCCTGTGTCGTGTGCTTGGCCAGCCTAGCTATGGGGAGAGGTCCCCAGGTTGTGCCCACTGTTGTCTTTAAAACACACACACACACACACACACACACACACACACACACACACACCTGTTTTTCTCTCATCTGCCCTCAGCTCTGTGGATTTATGATTTTTAAAACTCAGCTGTGGGGTTGGGGATTTAGCTCAGTGGTAGAGCGCTTGCCTAGCAAGCGCAAGGCCCTGGATTCGATCCTCAGCTAAAAAAAAAAACAAACAAAAAACAAAAACAAATAAAACTCAGCTGTGGTCCACGCCATGGTCTTCGGGATGTACAGAGCAAACTCACATGAGCAGCTGATGTGTGCCTGCAACTTTGCTGAGACATGGGAAAAGCGTGTCAAATAGCTTCCCAGATCACAGGGTAATGTGTGTGCTGTACACACCCGTGGAACAGTCAGTGCGGATGAAGTACCTCCGCTCCCGGGTACTACATTGCAATCAATAACCTGGAGGCAATCCTCCAAGCGCCTTAGCTTGTAGCTGCTGGACAAGCCACCTTGTCAGATTCACCCGCCTCCCTCCTCCCGCTCCCCCTCCCCCAGTGAGGGAAGTCCTCCAGACACTGCAGCAAACATCCCCGCTGCAGATGTCTTTTGTTTGTATATCTCTCAGAGTTTATTTGACGTGATGATTTTAGACTTGCAAAAAAAAAAAAAAAAGAAGAAAAGAGAAAAAAAAACAACTCACAAATATAATGCAAAAAGAATTCACAAGCATCTTGAATTTTCTTTATCCTCATTCACACATGATTGCACGCACACACTTGTGCACATGCATATACCCGTGTGCTTGTACACACACATCCACACTTGTACACACACATGCACACCTGAGCCCATGTGCACACATGCACTCACACAAACTTGTACACGTGAATACACATGCATACACACTTGCAGTTGTGCACATGCACAATTGTGCATGCAAGTGCACGCTTATGCACACACGCTTTGCAGATGTACAGGCATGTTTTTCTGAACCACTGAAGTAAGATGCAGCCACACTGCTCTCTGCAAATAACTGGTCAGCAGCCCCCTGAAATACAAGGAGCTCCCTGACTTGTGGCAGTCAGAATCAGGTGGTTGATGTCGGCAGGGTCTAAGTCCTGTGTTTCTTACAGGTTTATCCAGTGACGTTTTCTGAGCGCAGGGGTATCTGAGATTGTATGTTGGATTCAGGTTCCTTTACATAAGTCCATTTTTTTTTTTTTTTTTTTTTTTGGTTCTTTGAGACAGGGTCTCTATGTAGTCCTAGCACTCACTATATAATCAGGCTGGCCTTGAACTCACAGAAATCCTCCTGCCTCTATCTCCCAAGTGCTGAGATTAAAGGCATGGGCCAACACACCCAGCTCCATGTATAGTGATGGCGTGTCAGACGGGGTGGGCATTTCAAAGATCAATACCTACTTTTAGAATGGGCTCCAGAAGATGTTTATGGCAGTTGCTCCCTCCTCGACACTGAGTTTGTCCCCCCTTGTTAGCCTTCCTTAACCAGTATCTGTGTGCCTGTTTCAGGAGCCGCCCTGGGCCCCCTACTGGCGGGGCTCATCTCCCCTTCAGGATGGAGCAACGTGTTCTACATGCTGATGTTTGCAGACGCCTGTGCCTTACTGGTGGGTCTCCTTGTTTCTAACCCATGCGTCTTCACTTAGCCGCCCTGTAGCTGTGGGACAGACCCTAACAGAATGTCTTCCTGTGTACTCCCACAATCCCTAGCAATGTGTGTCATGCTGCCTTCACTAAGCACTTTTTCGGTCTCCAGTGGTGGGGAGTAAGTCAGAAACAAGCGAGGCTGTTCTTTGTGGGATGTTGAGCATCAAAGGCGAGGAGATCCGTGGCTTTGGATCCGTCCAGCATGTGACAGGTCACTGAGCCTCTCTGTGCCGCCACGTCCACATTTCAATTTTTTTATTTATTATTTTATGTGTACGCCTGAGGATTTACATGTGCACCACATGCATGCAGAGGCCAGAAGAGGGCATCAGACCCCCTGAAGCTCAAGTTACAGACAGTTGTGAGCCTCCTGATGTAGGTGCTTGGAACCAAACCCAGGTCTTCTGGGAGAGCAGCCAAGGCTCTTAACCACTGAACCTTCTCTCCAGCGCTCGCATCCCCATTATAAAATGATGTGACAAAAGTGATGGCAGACCTGCTGGGGAACTAAAGCGGATGGTGAACAGAGAGAGCCCCACCTAGGCTGCCTGCTGTGTCAGTTGCTATAACAAACACCGGACACAGTCAGATTTGAAAGGTTCAGTTTGGCCCACAGCTTGGGATATTTCGGTCCAGGATTGCTTTCAGCCCGTGATGAGGCTAACCTCTGGAAAGGAACTACTCACCGCATGCCTAGGAAACAGAACAGAGAAAGAGGAAGGGGTTGGGGTCCCACAATCCCTTTGGAGCATGCCCACTGACCTACAGACCTCCCACCTGGCCCATAATCCCAGCACTCAGAATGCATACAGCTGCCACAAATTTGGGGCTAGCCCAAGCTGTATAATAAGTTACAGCTCCAGCCTGGACTACAGAATGAGACCCTGCCTTGGAGAAGAGCCAAAAAAGCTGGGGATGTAGCTCAGTTGGTAGAGTGCTTGCCTAGTGTGCACAAAGCCTCGGGGTCAGTCCCCAGTACCATATTAAACTGGGAGTGGTGATGTAACCTCTAACCCCTGCAACCCCAGCACTGCACCCCTGTAACCCCAGCACTGCACCCCTGTAATCCCAGCACTGTACCCCTGTAACTTCAACATTGCACCCTTGTAATCTAGCACTGCACACCTGTAACCCTTGTAATCCAGCACTGCACCCCTGTATCCCCAGCACTGCACACCTGTAACCTCAACACTGCACACTTGTAACCCCAGCACTGCACACCTGCATCCCCAGCACTGAACACCTTTAACCCCAGCACTGCACCCCTGTATCCCCAGCACTGCACACCTGTAACCACAGCACTTGAGATGTAGAGGCAGTAGAATTGGAAGGTCAAGGTCATCCTCAGCTCTATGTAAGGGCTGGGGATGCGGCTCAGCAGAGCACACTTTCCTATTCACCCTGCCCTGGTGCCCAGCACTGCACTAAAAACAGTTTAGAGCTTGGCTGCCTGAGACTTCCTCAAATTATACATATGCAAATAAATGCCCTAAAGCTCTGGCAGACCTTCTTTCCAGTGTTTTTTCCTTAAAATAAACCAGTTTTATCCCCTTCCCAGTCAGGCTGAGGGCTCCAGGACCTGAGCTCACCTCCTCAGGGATGCTAGGGGACCACATTCCTGCTGCCGGGGCAGTGGGATTGGTCAGGCTTGTGACTGTTGTCTCCTCTCCAGCCCAGGCCACTCAGGCCCCCAGCACCTTGGGAGTGGGCAGTCCCCTCTCCGCTGGTCACTGTCACCTGCATGGGCACAGAGCTTTGTTGGAAGGTGGTCTGCGTCCTTGTGACTCCCCCACAGGCTGTGGCACACCCACAGGCCCCGCTTGTTTTCGCTCTTCCTTCTTCTTGGCAGTACGGTTTCACCACCACAGGCCTCTTCTGCCAGCACTTGCCACACATTGTGTTTGGTGGGCGTGGTGGTGTTGGCAGGCTGCCAGCTCAGCCCTGGGTAGTTAGAGCTAGAGCTGGAGTTAGTCCCAATTTGCTGCAATATTCTTTTGCCACCAACCCTGGTTTTGGTATTTCCTCGTTCCCACTACTGTCCAGTGATTGCTCTTGGGCCAAGCCAAGTGCTGGGGACAGTGTATTGTGCATAGGGGACATTCCCATTCTCCTTAGCTTATGCACGCAGGCCTCCATCTTTGATCATAGGGCATCTGAGAGCCAAGACCTGGGGCCTGGTGTGCAGCTGATGGGGAGCAGCAGTGGTCTCTCAGACCTGTACTGCCCGCTCCCCTACTCCAAACCCCTCCGGGTTAGGGTGCCTGCTGCCCTTTAAGGACATGCCGGCCGCAGCTGAGACTCCTATCAGGGTCCCCTTCCAATGCAGCCCCAGAACCTGCTTGTGATCTGCTGTTAGTCACAGAGGCCAGCTCTGCGCCTGTGGCAGGGTAAACCCTGAGCTGCAGGTGGCAGCCAGCCATTACTCTGCTTTGGTGAATAACTACCCTGAGCCTTTTGGCACATGAAGGGTGTGAAGTTAACCAGGTAAGCCAATGGCTCGCAGCCTAGCAGTTAGCACTGTGTGGAAAGCTGCCAATGGCGTACACACACGTACACACACGTACACACACACACACACACACACACACACACACACACACACACACACACGAGGTTAGGCATCAGACAGGCTCCCTACAAAACATGCTAGTCCTGAGGCATTGCTTCGCCCTCCTGGTACCCCATCTCATGACCTGCTTACCTGGCTCCAGAGTTCCTCCATGTAGCTCCATACCGTGGACTATACCTCCCTTTCATTTTCTCTCTTGTTTCCATTTGGGACCTCTTGCGGTTGGATCGGTTGTGAAGTCTGTGCTAAAAGCCTGTTTGGGGGCAGGTGTCTGGATTATCCCGAGGACTTAGTGAGGGGCAGCCTTCGCCTCAGGCCAGGTGCTGGCATGGTCTCTGCTCTGATGACTGTCTCCATGGGGCATACACCTGTGGGTGCTTCAGAGGGGAACTACACAGTCCAGCGAGCCTCAACAGGCCACATCTGCCCTCTGCTCTGTCCCCACATGGTGACAGCGTCTTTTCTCTGTTTTGGGTACAGTTCCTGATCCGCCTCATACACAAGGAACTGAGTTGTCCAGGGCCGGCTGCAGGGATCCAGGCTCCGTAAGTCCACAGTGGCCTCTCTGGAATTGAGGCAATCCGGGCAGCCTGATGGGAAGGGGAGAGCTAACCACTTGTCCCGGTTTGGGCACACTCCAGTCACTCTCCTTTCTTGTGTATTAAGTGCCTCTGTGTACCCCTGGAGTAAGGTTAGCTCAGTGGTAGAGCGCTTGCCTAGCAAGCACAAGGCCGTAGGTTCAATCCTCAGCTAAAAAAAATAATAATAAGTGCCTCTGTGTGGGTGTGATTCTGTGAACCTCTCCTCAGACTCCCAGTGAGGGGAATGTGAGGCAGTTGCCTTCCCAGCCAAGAGAGTCTCCTGTCCTCCCCGCTCCCTGACACCAAGAAGCCATGGGAAGGGCGCATAGTTCACCCACCAGCCAGCTCCCGAAGCAAAGCATCCCAGGGAGGAGGGCACCACGCTGGCCCTGAGTAGGGTCTGCACATTCTCCGTGCGCTTGGCATCTGCTATATGGCCCTCTGTCACCATCTCCTTTGCATTTAGGCTGAAGGAACACTGACCACAAGTCCTCTGGAGTGCCCGGGCCCGTCTTAGACACACTGTCTTTGGAAAAGCTGAAAGGAAGGATCCTGTCATAAAAAGAAAGACTCGCCTTTGCACGTGCATCTGGGAGCGGCTCACAAGCTACCCTGAGACTTGCTGGATAGACAGACATGGAGTTCAGACAGTGGGGAGCCTGCCTGGCTGTGTCCCACTGCCTTAATGGGCCAAGACCCAATGGCCCAGCCAGCCCCAGCCTGGCAGGTACGTGGTGCCCACTAGCCACTGAACTCTAACCTGTACAGCGACAGGAAGGACTGGCCTGCAGCGCCCAGGCCGGCCACCCCTCTCAGGTACCCAGTGCAGAATGATTATGGCCTGTGAGCCCAGGCCATCCCACTCTCCTGTGTCCTGAATGTGCAGGGTGAAGGGACAAGACATGTCACAAATGTCCCATCGACTAACCAACAGCATGAGAAAGCCAAATTACAGACAGAAACTGAGATGGAGTCCACACCCAGCAGTCACTAAGACCCATGCTCAGTACCAACCAGGAAACTGGTCATGTCAAGATGTGGATGAGTGTGAAGCAATAAGCCCCCCAACAAGACAGGGGCGCTGGGAAGGCCAGTCCCAAAGCTCATGCCGGGGTCCCCTGCAGGACTGAGAGAGCACAGAAGCTAGGGAGGGGCTTCACCAGAAGCAATGGGTCCCACCCAGCCACCCCTCTTACCCCAGACACCTGGGCTGTTTCTAGACCCACAGGGATTATTTATTTTAAATGTGTAATGTGCTATAGAGATTTTAAAAGATATAAATGGGATTTTGTTATTTATTGAGACAAACTATGATTGTTCTGTGGCCATTGTATGTATCTACTCTTTGAAATAAATGAGTTTTTATTTTAAAAGATAAAAGCCCAAGTACGACGTAAATGATTCTTTCTAGACAGACTACGTCGCTTTGGTTTTCTTAGGACCGGAGACTGTATCAATTGTTTTCCATGTTGTTGGAATAAAATACTTGGCAAAAGGTACTTAAAGGGAAGAAAGGTTTCTTTTGGCTCCTGTGGCAGGGAAGGCATGCGGGCAGGCGCTGGAGGCGGCAGGGCACATTGCATCTGCCGTCGGGAAGCAGGGAAGTGGCGGCTCGTGCCCGGCTGGGCTCTCCTTTGTATACAGTCTGAGACCGCACATGGAATGGTGCTCTCCACATTGAAGTAGGTCTTTCTACTTCAGTAACCCGGTCTAGAACATTCTTCAGTGACGTGCCCAGAGGCTCATTTCCCTTGGTGAGTCTAGAGTCTATCAGGTTGAAAATATTCATCATTACAAAGGTTAATTAATGTAATTAATCATTACAAAATATTAATCATTAAAAAGACATGTTTGCTGACTTTTACAACAGAAGAGGGGCTCCCTATTGGAGTGCACCCTGGCTCCATGAAGAAGGCTGGGCCAGGGCCCCAGTAAACAACAGCTCTGGATATTTTGTCTTGTTTTGGTTTTTTGAGACAGGGTTTCTCTGTGTAGCTTTGTGCCTTTCCTGGATCTCACTTGGTAGCCCAGGCTGGCCTCGAACTCACAGAGATCTGCCTGCCTCTGCCTCCCGAGTGCTGGGATTAAAGGCGTGCGCCACCACCTCCCAGCTGCTCTGGATATTTGGTAAGTTGTGAGATGTGATGAATATCCCAACACTGTCCCTGACAGTGAAATGCCATCTGGACACTGGAAGGAGCACTTGGGCATTCAGTCCCCAGGATCTGCAATGGCCCAAGTTCTCATGATGCATGTTCTCATAGGTGGGAGGCTATGCTTTAAGGTAGCTCTGCTGAGGCATCCATAGCAACAGGCCATGACTCATGGGGTAGGTGGAGCACCCCCAAGTTCTGCAGACCAACAGCTGGTGGAAAGCCTGTCCCTGAGCGCCTCTTGAAGCCCACTGCCATCTCTGGGCTGCTGCCTAGTTCTCATTGTTTGGGTTTTTTGTTGTTTTTTTGTTTTTGTTTTTGTTTTTATTTGCTGTTGTTTTATTTTTTAATGTTACAAGTATAATTTTTTTTTTCCTGCAAATGAAATCTCTACAGACATTGACTTGATTGTCAGTTTGTTACCAGTTATAGAGGTTACCAGTTCTCCTAGTGATACAGGGGACTTGGGGGTCCCCTCTGGAGTTAGTCTTATTAATAAAAGAATTTAAGAATGGACTGAGATGGGCTGGAGAGATGGCTCAAAAGTTAAGAGCACTGACTGCTCTTCCAAAGGTCCTGAGTTCAATTCCCAGCAACCACATGGTGGCTCACAACCATCTGTAATGAGATCTGATGCCCTCTTCTGGCCTGCAGGGATATATGCAGACAGAACACTGTATATATAATAAATAAATTTTTAAAAAAAGAATGGACTGAGAAAAGCGACAGAAAAAAGGAAAAAGAAAAACAGGCTGCACACACTCACACACTCACACACACACACATGGCTGTGGACTGTAAGCTGCTGAGGGCAGGGATTCTCAGAAGGAAAAGCACAGTGTCTCATTAACAGACTAACTACTCTGCCCACCTCTTTAGCCTGGCTTAAGGTAAGCCTGTCTTGAAGCCAAAATGACTGGCCCAGCCCACCTAGGATGCTCAGCTCCATCTGAGCTGGAGTTTCTGTTCTCCTGACCAGGAGCTTTTTCTACTCCCTCTCCTGGCAGTTATCAATTTCCAGAAGCTCCTCAGCCAGGGATGGGTCTTCTCTTTGTGCCTACCTCCTTTCCTCATGATGGGTTTTTGTCTGGTTTGTGCATGCACAGGCCTTGTGCATGCTGTCACAATCATTGTGAGTTCACATGCACAACTACCCCATTGTGAGGGTTTTTTGTTTTTTTTGTTTGTTTGTTTGTTTTTTGTTGTTTGTTTTTTTTTTTCCCAACACTGGGTTTCTCTGTGTAGCCATGACTATCCTGGAAGACAAGGCTAGCCTTGAACTCAAAGATCCACCTGCCTCAGCCTCCCAAGTACTGGGATTAAAGGTATGCACCATCACTACTCAGCTGAGATTTTTTTTTTTTTTTTTAAATAGACAAACTCCTTAAAAACCCACTGTTCTCTGCCTACAAAAGGGTCCCTCTGAGACTTCACCCATCATGTCTCCTGGTATGGGGCAGTGGCAGTCACAGCCCATGGCCTCCAAGCACTCAGTGCAGGAAGCCTCAAAGGCTGATGGTCCACTTCCAGCTCAGTGTACCAAAGCACAAGAAGAAAACCTTCGTGACCCATGGGGAAAGGCTGTCCTACCTTCCTTCACCTTCCAGGCTGAGCCCTGAAGCTGTGTACCTCTAGAGACTGTCTGAAAACACATATACACCACTACTTTTAAGAGCAGTTTAGCAGGAATTCAGTTCATGAATGAAGAAGATTTGCCGTGACTTTTAAGGGAAAAGTGTGCAATTTCAGTATAAAAATCGTCTTCTCTTCATCCAGCAACGGCTGAGATCACTAGAATCCGAAAATAGCAGCTGAGACCCACGCTGCATTCACATGGAAATGTGCTGGCCAGTGGCTCCTACTCAAGTCTACAAACAGTCCCTGCAGGGCAGGACTGCAGGAAGCCACAGAGCAACCGAGGAGCCCCGGCTGGGAAGGAAGAATGGTTGATCAAGATCCCCTGGCCCCCAGCCATGAGCCAAAGGTTTTCCGCGGGCCTCAGATTGTCCACAGCAGGGACCAGAGCTGGCCTCCAGGCACTGGCCTGTGAAATCTAGTCAGAATAGAGCTAAGGATGTGGCTTAGTTGGTAGAGTGCTTGCCTAGCATTCACGAGGCCCTGGGTTTGATCCCCACACCCATGAAACAAGGTGGTACATGCCCTTATATCTCAGCATTCTGGAGGTAGACAGAGGAGAAGTTAGTTATTCTGGGCTACAAAATGAATTCCAGGACAGCCTGGGCTACATGACGAAAGGAAAAAAAGTCTCATCGAAATAAGTTGTTCCAAGAAATGAAAGCCTAGTGCCGTGTGTGTGTGTGTGTGTGTGTGTGTGTGTGTGTGTGTGTGTGTGTGTGTGTTGGGATTCCAGGGGTCTGAGTAGGTAAAAGTATTTTCTTCTCCTGACCACATGCAATCTCTCTGGGGGGCACCTACCCTCCAGTCCTGGGTGACCCCCAAAAGACGCATATGTGGTCTTCTGAGGTAGACAGTAGGTTTCTGCTCCCAGACCCCTCCTAACTGACTCACAGTTTAAGGACACAAACCCATCGAGATGACAAAGGCCTGGTGACAGGGTCCTGAGGATGCTCACATCGTCTGCAGTTAGGAAGCACAGAGGGATGAGGCTGGTGTCCCAGCCTGTGGTATGGTGGCCCCTGAAGTGGGGTGGGCATTCTCTCTGCAGTTGAACATTTTGGAAACCCCCTTTATAGATACGCACTGAGATGTATTTCTATGGTGACTCAAAATGCAGTCAAGTTGAGAGTCTTGATTAACTAACATGGGCCAAGTGACAGGAGTCCTTGGAAGTATGGGCAGGACTCAGGACAGCCATGATGTCCTCCTTGGTGACCTTGGTGACTGTTGACATTGGAGAAGGTGGCTGCTCTTTAAGCGAGCCCAGACACAGGGTATGAAGCAGAACACCGGGGACCTTCGTAGCAGGAGAACCACGAGGAAAAAGCTCATTTAGTCTCATTGTCAGTCTGTGGGAGACTGTGACGGTCCCTGCTGACTGCAGATCATGATGGAAGGGGTCAGATCCTTTGTTGGGGTCCTAATCTCACTCGTGAGGACTCCTGACAGGCACCCCCAAAGTGTACCTGACAGGAACCTGCAACTATGTACATGACAGGCACCCCTGACGGCACAGTTAACCAGTAACCCTGACTAGTACACACAGCTGCTATCCCAGTCACTCCATGCGGGCAACACACCCCCTTTATGGGCAGTGACCCTGCAGTCAGAAGGGACCATCACAGTCTCCCACGGACTGATAGTGGGACTAAATATTGACATGCAGCATGGTTAGCTCTGATTTTATCCTAGATTTCAGGCTGACCACAGGACCCCCTTCAGTTTCCCCCCCTCCCCCATTGGGAGGAGGTAGTCACCACTGCCTCTCGGGCTCAGGGAAAACTGTCCTTGACAGCTTCCCACACACAGGAATCACTGTGGGTTTCTCAGTTCAGCTCGGCCCTAATGACTCCCTCACAGCACATAACTTAAATTTCCCAGCACATCTTGGTACAATCTTGAATATTTTCAAAAAAAAAAAAAAACCACTTCTGCAAAGAATACTTTAGTGGCTCTTCGAAGTGGGTTCCAGCCATATTTGAAAAAACTCTTATAAGCGTTTCTCCCTTTTCATTGTGGTGCATCCAGGGTACAAGGCAATTAAATACCTAATGAGTCACTCTATGGAAAATTCTGGGGCCTAATTTCCAGACAGGTTCTAGCATAGAATTCATGAGGGTGTACATAAACAAGCTTCCCCAGCCACCTTCTTCATGCGCTATTCTGAAATGGAAAATCTGTTCATGAGCCCAACGTAGATGGAGCTCTTGAATTGTATCTGTGACCTAATGGAGCACACAGTTGTTCTCTTAGGGCGATGTCCAGATTACACCTGTTGTCCCAGTGAGGTGAGCTGTAGGAGATGGCCATGAGGAATCTGTTTTGTTTGTTTTGTTTTGAGATGGGGCCTCTCTGTGTGGCCCTGGCTGTTCTGGATTAACGATGTGGGCCACCATGTCCAGCTCCCATGAGAAGTCTTAACTCGGTCACCTGGAGGGGATGGTTCAAGGCACCATTCACTGAGCAAAGCACCCATCTGGGTTGAGGTAAGCATCACTGCTGTGCACCGCTGAGATCTCTTAAGTCAGATAACCTTTTTCTCTGATGTAGTTTTATGTTCTGCCTGATGCAAATGAAGAATCTGACATTCATGCCAGCCCCGGAAAGACTGTAAAACAGACTCCAGCTAAGGAAAACGGACAGAAAGAACAGATTTCCGGAATAAATGTAAACACCTGCTACACGGCAGCCGTCCCCATCTGGGAGAGCAGGCACACATCCCACATTTAAATTATCTTCTTTTGTATGAATAGTCTAATGATCACAACTAAAGGCTAAAAATAAGAACAGCGTCTACCGTTAAACTGCAGACATTTACAAGCATCTGTACTGTCATGGGGCAGAGCAGGCGTGTGCTGGGGAATGAGGTTCTTCTGGCCATAGCCGGTGCTTTCTTGAGCACTACCATAAACTGCCGAGTTAGAAGAGGTGACTAGCTGGTATCAAACATCAGATCTCCATCCTCCACCAGCTCACACGACAGCTGACTGTCGGGTGCCAGTCTTGGCCCCCTTGTTCTTGTCACACAACACCTGGAGTCAGTGACACTGAGTGCTGCTGTTGGGGACATATGTTTCGGTCTACCTCACCATGAACTAGGACCACA
This sequence comes from Onychomys torridus, assembly GCF_903995425.1. Taxonomy (NCBI): domain Eukaryota; kingdom Metazoa; phylum Chordata; class Mammalia; order Rodentia; family Cricetidae; genus Onychomys; species Onychomys torridus. The sequence continues at coordinate 60,722,505 of NC_050460.1, read as the reverse complement.
GCATGTTGATAATCCTGTTGAGTCCGCCACACTTTTTTTTTGTTGTTATTTATTATATTTGTGTTTTAATTTTACACATCAGCTATGAGTTCCCCTGTCCTCCCCCTCTCACACTTTCTACCCAGGGGTTTTCTCTCCCTCTTTAAAATCAACACAACTTGGCCAGGTTGTGAAGTGATCCACTATCAGAGAGCAGAAGGCCACCTCCACTTTTGCCCTTGAGAGAGCAAGATAGACTCCATTTTAAGAAAGAACTCCATTTTAAACAAGACTTGACCAGGGGCTGAACCTGGTTCCAGTAAAAACCACAAATAGTTCCAAGAAAAATCACAAACTGCCAGGGCCCTGGTCAAGGTGACCCAACCAGGGTGGGCTGGCCAATGAGGAACTTTGGTAAACATCTGTGGGCTCCAAATGTCCTTGTGGCTTCTGATAACCATTGGTGAAAATTCCTCCAGACACCAACCAATGAATTCCAAGGTTACACACCTTCATCCAATCTTGAGACACCATGGCTTATACCTCCCTGCTTGTGGTTTTTCCCTTTAAAAATCCCAAACCCCAAGAGCTCAGGGCCATTCTCTTCCACCTGCTGTGCTCTATCAGAGTGCTGGATTACAGTCCAAGCTCGAGCTTGTAATCAATAAACCCGTGTGTCTGTATTGGATATCAGTGCAGTGGTCTTGTTTGGGGGTCTACAGACTCGGGCACTACACCCTGACTGCTCTGTACTGAGATGGCCTAGTGTGGCTGCACCCTTCCTTGGGCAGGGTCTGTGCACCTACCTCCTCCAGCTCTCAGAGCTTCTCATGTACCATCTTAACCCCTCACATGAAGCTGGAATTTTTTACCCCTAAGTCTGCCTCCATGCTAGATGGTATCCTCTACCAGGGCAAGCCATGGTTTCATAGACTGGTTCTCAACACATCGCCCAACATGTGTAACATTCCAAACCAATTGCTGATAGGTGAGAGAATCAAAGGGGCCTTAACATGTTTGCTTTCTTCCTTCATAAAGGCTTGACATGAAGAAGATCTTTCAAGACAGTCATTGCAACAGACCTCTTCCTATGGAACTTGAAGACACCTTCCTTCCGTGCCCTTGTTCCTAATTGTCAGTGACTGAACTCAGAAAAGGACAGTTTGCTACCATCTTGTCTGCTCTTAACTTCTCAACCTCATCTCCAAGAGGGGCAGGAGGAACCTCTCAGTAGGCACTGGCACATGCCTCTCATTAGCCTCAAGTTCTGTCTTGTTCTGCCCATCTCTTCTCATCTTTCCTGAAAAGCCTAGCAGTTGAGTTCTGATTGTGTCTTGCATCCTGCTGGGTGCCATGGCAATCACTGGGATGTATGGAGCTATCGCAGGATTCTAGGACCTCACAGTCCAGTGTAGGGACAATGATGTCTAGACTGCTAGACTGCTAAGTGATGTCTAGACTGCTAGATTGCTGTACCATCTGTGAGCTGCCTCACCCCTCGGGGCTGCTAAGCCATCCCTCTGCAGCTTGTCTGGGTCAAGGCCACTTGGCTTCTTTTCCTGCCCAGACTGAAATTCTCACGTGAGATCTAAAAAAATTTAAAAATTAAAAATAAAAAAAAACCCTGGGCTATTTTACAGGCAACTTCTGTCATCTGCATTTCCATTTTGGGACAAGCTGTCAGTCACTGCTTCCCTGACATGCATATGGCTATGCACAGGCTAATTTAGGAATGGCTGGATAAGTGACAATCAGGGAGGAGGAACCGGTGAGAAGTCATCTGCTTTGAGATGCTATGGTGCTCCTCAGCCTTAAGACTCTCTTTATGGAAATCTGTATTGGGGTCACCGGGAGGCCAGCTTCTCCCAGTCAGGTGGGAAAATGAGCATGTCACTCCTCAGATGAGGGGTCTGGGGACCCATTCCTGGCAGGTTCCAGTCCTTAGCAGAAACCTCCCTACACAGCAGCCACAAAACCTTGGCATCGGTTGGATGTTGGATCTGCAGCAGAGATGTGCCCTCCTCCATGCCACACATGTGCCCTTGGTAGCTCAGGCCCCTCCTCCCTCAGAGTCTGACTCTTTGGTCAAGGATCAGCCCAGGCATCTGTGTTTTTTCAAACAGGGTCTCACTACGCAGCGCTGGCTAACCTAGAACCCACTATGTAGGCTAGGCTATACTTAGCCTCTGCCTCTTAGGTACCTGGATTAAAGACTTACTCCACCATGCCCAGCATCCTCAACATGTTTAACATTCCTGGGCAGACACCTGTGGGTGAGCCACGATTGCCCTGCTGGAAGAACTGGCCTAAGGATTCAGAGCCCAGGAAACTACTTGTCCTAGACCCTGTAACCCAGTCCTAGAGAACATAATTAAATTTAATTTGAATTAAAATTTTGAATTTTGTTGCTTTTTTCTTTTCTTTTTTCTTTTCTTTTTCAAGACAGGGTTTCTTTGTGTAACAACCCTGGCTGTCCTCACTCTGTAGACCAAGCTGGCCTCAAACTCACAGAGATCTGCCTGCCTCTGCCTTTAGAGTGCTGGGATTAAAGGTGTACACCTTCACTGCGCAGCTGAAAATTTGTTAAATCCTTCAAATAATTTAGTTTATTCCACAGAAGTTACTCTTTTCCCCAAAACAATGAATGTATTTTAAATGGCTGTGTTCCATAGTCATCAAGTGCAATAGTTTCCATTGCTATAACCAAATATCCTACAAGATGCAACTTGAGAAGGGGGCGTTCTCTTGGTCATGGTTTGAGAAGACACACCAGTTATGATGGGGAAGGCGTGACAGCGGGAGACAGCTGTCAGTCATGTTGTATCTGCAATCAGGAAGCAGAGGGTGGAACAGGAAGTGGGGCTGAGTAAAACCCCACAGCCCACCCCTAGTGACCTTCTTCCTTCAGCAAGGTTCCACCTTCTAAAGGTTACAGCCTTCCCGAACAGCACTGTAAGCTGCAACACTTGAGCCGATGGAAGACAGATTGCATTCAAGCTGTTTCATAAAGTTAGAAGGTAAAAGTTTGTATAAAATAGACACACAATGAGCTGTGTGCCACTGTCCATGTCTTCTGGTACCTACATGGTTGTGTTTTTTACATCATGCAGTGGTGAGCATGACCATGAAGAGGTGAGCATGTCCATGCAGTGGTGAGTATGTCTATGCAGTGATGAGCATGTCCATGAAGAGGTGAGCATGACCATGAAGAGGCCGGCCTGTCCATGCAGTGGTGAGCATGTCTATGCAGTGGTGAACATGTCTATGCAGTAGTGAGCATACAGATGCTCTCTTCCTCAGGAGAGGGCTCTCCAACATGGTAATTGCTTGGGTCAAAGGACTCAAGTTTATACAACAATAATTTAAGTTCTTCAGACTCTTCAGAAACCTGGTCCAGGGATTTACAGCCTCTACAAGCCTACAGTGAGGTAAGGGACAGAGCAGCACAGCAGAGACACTGTCATGGCTTTAGTGGCAGAAGTTCCTAAACTAACTGTGCTCCCCCAACCCCCACCAACAAACGCATAGCTCTACAGTGGCTGTGTTTGGAGAGGAAAGTAACGGGGGTTAAACGGGGTCCTGAGAGTGGAGCTCATAAGGATGGGAGCTTTCATAAGAAGAGACAAGGTACAGCCAGAGGTGTGGCTTAGCTCGAGTTGCCCAGCATACATGAAACATGGGCTAGACCCTAGCACTGCATAAACCAAGTGTGGTGTGCTCCTATAATCAGTACTCGGGAGATGGAGACTGGAGGATCAGACAAAGTTCAAGGTCACCTTCAGGCTATATGGCAAGTTCAAGGCAATATGAGCTACATGAGGCCCTGTCTTGATGTTACTACTACTCCAACCAATAATAATAGTATTATTTTTTTAAAGAAGCAATGGAGCCGGGCAGTGTTAGCACATGTCTTTAATCCCAGCACTTGGGAGACAGAGGCAGGTGGATCTCTATGAGTTTGAGGCCAGCCTGGTCTACAGAGTGAGATCCAGGACAGGTACCAAAACTACACGGAGAAACCCTGTCTCAAAAAAACAATCAAACAAAAACAACAACAACAACAAGAAGCAATGGGACAGAGCCCTCTTTCTCTTACTTGAGAGGCCATGGTCAGAAATAACCCACTTGAGGTCAGGAGAGAGACTCACCAGGAATCAAGCACCTTCACCTATACCTCCACTTCCAGAATCAAGCACATTGAACAGTAAGTGCCTGCCGTTTAGACACCTGTGGGTAGTGTTTGTTCTCTGTCCCTAACATGGTCCTTGTCCCTGTCCTTTGAGTTCCTATTTTCAGTGAAGAACACTCCATCCACAGGTCATACAGCTCTGACCTCCCAGTACTGGCATAAACCTCAGCTTTTTTTTTTTTTTTTAAGATTTATTTATTATTATTATGTATACAGTGTTCTGTCTGCATGTATGCCTACAGGCCAGAAGAGGGCACCAGATCTCATTACAGATGGTTCTTAGGCACCATGTGGTTACTGGAAATTGAACTCAGGACCTCTGGAAGAACAGTGAGTGCTCTTAACCTCCGAGCCATCTCTCCAGCCCCAAACCTCAGCTTTAGAACCTATGCTCTGGGCATGCTGGCCAAGTAGCAGATCATTGAAACAATATGAGGTGTTACGGAATATTCCTTTACACCATGAGAAGATGTGTCACTGCGATTGGTTCAGAAAAGAGCTAAGTGGCCAGTAGCTAGGCAGGAAGAGGTTAGGTGGGACTTCTGGGAACAGAGAGGACTCAGAGAGGAAAAAGGCAGAGTCTCCAGCTGGACACTGAGGAAGCAGGACATGCAGGGGGACAAGACAAGAGCCACATGACAGCATGTAGGTTAATAGAAATGGGTTAATTTAAGTTATAAGAGCTAATTAGAAACAAGTCTAAGTTAAGGCTAGCTTTCATAATTAATAATAAGTCTCTGTGTCATGATTTGGGGGCTGGTGGCCCAAAAAAGCCTGCTACAATGAGGTAGCTCTGAGTACCTACAAGATGTCAGGAGGACCAGGCTCAAAAAAAAGAACTGGTAGAGTCAAAGCCAGGGGTCAGCAGCAGCCACACAGAGCTGTCATCACTGTGTTTGTGGCTACTGCTGCTGTTACCATTGCCGACTTCCTAAACATCAGGCTCACCACTGCCCCAGGCCCTACAGATGTGCCTCTGCCCCTGTTAGTGCCACTGACGGAGTCTCCTGTCTTGTCAACAGGGGATAAATAGAGAAAGCCCTGCTCTGCCAATATCCACACAGCACTTAGGTTCTCTGGCAGCAAGCATCTTCACTGGTATTTGCAATAGAACAGGTTTTGTGTGGGAATTGGAATCATCAATGCACAGGACCAGGGTCATTAGATGGAAAAGAAATCAGTCTGCAGGCTTATTGAGAAGGTAACAGCAGGCATCCAGCTCAGCCGGTAAGAAGGTCGAAAAGGAAGGGGCCAGAGTGTTATCAGTCCACATCTTCACAAAGCTTATTCACGGGAGCTCAGAACCAAGTGTGCTTGCTCAGTGATGGGGGCACAGTTCACACACACGCTCTATTGCAGTTCCTGGCATTTGAAGATGTGTAGCTGGCCACTCTCCCAACAGCCACCTACACACACTCACCATGGTCTCGCTCTTTTGGACCCCAGTCCTTTTAAGCCTTCCCATTTGTAGTGGTTCCCCTTGGCTGTAGATGGGATTGGGTTGAGATGTGCCTACTGGGTTAATGAACTACACCTCTGGGTGTGTCTATGAAGGCGTTTCCAGTTAGATATCAGGGGCTCTGAGCTAATGCAGGTTAATCTCCTAATGGGTTCATAATACAAAGCCATATGGAAAGGTGGCCAAAGGTAGACTGTGGGGCCTAGCTGCTGGAGGAAGTAGGTCACTGGGAATGTCTTACCCAGGCTTCTTCCTGTGTTTCCTTCCTGTCGGTCCTGAAGAAGCGCTTCCACCACACTCTCCTATTGCCATTATATTCTACCTCCCAACAGCACCCCCCCACACACACACACACACACGGAGATGAATGACCACAGACTGGGTTCTTTGGAACTGTGAGCCAAAATGAATCACTTTCCCCTGAAGATCTTCCTGTTGGGTGCTTGGGCACAGTGTTTAGAAAACTAATGACAGGTTGGGTTTTTAAAAATCCCTTTGAGGGGCTGGAGAGATGGCTCAGAGGTTAAGGGCATTGGCTGCTCTTTCGGAGGTCCTGAGTTCAATTCCCAGCAACCACACAGTGGCTCACAACCATCTGTAATGAGTTCGGGTGCCCTCTTCTGGTGTGCAGGCATACATGCAGTCAAAACACTATACATGGGTTGGGGATTTAGCTCAGTGGTAGAGCTCTTGCCTAGCAAGAGCAAGGCCCTGGGTTCGATCCTCAGCTCCAAAAAAAAGAAAAAGAAAAAAGAAAGAAAGAAAAGAAAAAGAAAACACTATACATAATAAATAAATAAATAAATAAATAAATAAATAAATAAATAAATAAGATCCCTTTGAAGCAGTGGTGTTTCTAGTGGCTCCCATGCCAAAGCCTTGAGCCAAGTGATGTTAAACAAGAGAAAGGCTCCTTCACCATCCTGAAGACCAGACATCCCACCCAGAGTGGCAGGACTGGTTTTTTTGGAAGCTCTGAGGAGAGTCTTCATGCCTCTTTCCTGACTCCTGAGGGTTCGCTACAGTCCTAAGTGCTCCCTGAGCTTCTAGGTACCTGGCTCCACGCTCTCCATCTGATGTACAGGATGAGTGCCCCCGAACCAAACAGCCGCCATCTTTCATACTCCTGAGACTGCACACAAAAGTCCCGAGACGCATCACAGCTGGGCCTGTTTACTGTTATCTTCACTCACAGAAGGAGTCTGGGGAGGACCTGAATATAGTGGGGTTCAGGGGATTGGGGAGAACCTCATCTGAGTATCCAGCCATCCCTCTCAACCAGTTGTATGCACTTCTGTCCTGGTTGCTTGTGACATGGGAAGAAAAGCTAGAGCATATAGGTGGGGAAGGACCAGGGGAGGAGGGGCCACTACACAGCCCTGGGAAAACCATCATTCCTGCTGAATGCAGACCCTGCAGTGTGATGCCCCCGCAGTAACCCCTAACCGGTTGCTCTGTGAGGAAGCCTAATAAACTCCTTAGTTCCCCTGGGTGAAGTTGGGACCTTAGGAGATGTTGTTACCTCTCCCCCAGGGAATGAATCTTAACACCAGTGCCCATCTTCACATCCCTCCACTTTTGACTTTGAGTCTTCTTTCTTTGGGGACACTTGTCAGTTGGATTTAGGTCTTTTTTTAAGGTGGGCATAATCTCATCCCAACATCCCCTTAGTTTTAAACTGTCAATTTGACACACAACCTTGAGTCACCTGGGAAGAATGTCTCAATGAAACTGTCTAGATCAGATAGCCCTGTGGGCATGTCTAGGGCGGGGATGGGGGTTGGAGGGGTGTCTGAATTTATGTGAGGAAACTAGCCTGAAAGAGGGAGGTACCATGTGGTGGTTTGAAAGGAAATGGTCCCCAAAAGGAGTGGCACTATTAGGAGATGTGGCCTTGTTGGGAGTCTTGCTGGAGGAAGTGTGTCACTGTGGAGGCAGGCTTTGAGGGCTCGTATATGTTCAAGCCACACCCAGTGAGAAAGTTTACTTTCTGTAGTTCTGCAAGATGTAGGACTCTCAGCTACTTCTCCAGCACCATGTCTGGCTACACACCACCATACTCCAACCGCCATGGTGAGGATGGACTAAACCTCTAAAACTGTAAGCTGCCAGCCACTTCAGTTAAATATTTTCTTGTAGCACAAATCTTAAAAGGTCTTATTAATAAAAAACAAACCTGTTGGGGTGAATGCTGAAAGATCAGAGAAACAGAACATGCCACACAGCTAACCTCACCCCGACAACTTCTCAGCTGATTCTATTTCCTCAAACTATAAGCCTCTGAGTCCTCATCCAAATGGATCTCGGCTGAATTACTGCTCTAAAGCCTAAAAGTTTAACCAGGCTCTAGTTCGTGGTCCTTCATGCTTTATATACTTTTCTGCTTCCTGCCATCACTCCCTGGGATTAAAAGCCTGTGTCTCCACGCCTGACTGTTTCCAGTGTGGCTTTGAACTCACAGAGATCCAGATGGATCCCTGCCTCTGGAATGCTAGGATTAAAGGTGTGTGTGCCACCATTTTCTGGCCTCTATATCTAGTGGCTGTTCTGTTCTCTGACCCCAGATAAGTTTACTAGGTTGCACAATATATTGAGGAACATAATATCACCACATTTTCCTTTATAAGAGTTGCCGTGGTGATGCTGTCTCTTCACAGCAATAGAAAGCCTAACTAAGTCACACCATTCCCTGGGTTTGGGTCCTGGACTATCTAAGAGCAGGGGAAGCGAGCTGAGCACTAGGCATGTATGCTTGCTCTTCAGTCTGCCCTGGAGTCTGAATGTCACGTGACCAGCTGCTTCCAGTTCCTGCCTCCTTCACTTCCCCACAAGAGTGAACCAGAACCTGGAACCGTGAGCGGAAACAAACCTTTCTCCCCTAAGTGGCTTTTCGGCCCGGTGTTTTCTCACAGCAACAGAAATTAAATCAAGACACTAACTTACCCACATCTTCCAAGAACCTTTCTCCAAATAGCTTCACGCTCGTGGGCCAGATGGACGCAGGAGGCCACAATTCAACCTCTTACACTCGCTGCACATTGTCCTCGGCACCAGCTAGTCTTGCAGCGTGGCAGCAGCCCCGGGGAGAGCTGAGTCCATATGGCAGTTTGACTTTCCCTGTGGTCAAGGGGTTTCCACAGGCTCCCAGGGGCAGGACCTACCTCATCTACAATATGTCACTGCCCTGCCTTTTCATCCCACCATCTGGAACCGATTCGTAAAATCAGAAAGGAGATGTTTATGCCGGCTGTAGGAACTCGGCAGAGAATCAGCTGAAAGGTAAAGACTACTCCGATTACAGAACTGCCCACCCTCTTATTTCATACCTCCTCCTTCACGACCCTAACTATTGTGGCTTGTGTGGGGCCCACCAAGCCCCATATGGAATCCCAGGGGCGGCTACACCTGTCTTCACAGCCCTCAAAACCACGGGCCACAGTGACATTCTAATGTTGTTCTAAGATGCCAAGGCAGGAAGTCTTTTCCAGAAGTCCTGGTGCCAAGGAAGATGGGAGGGGCTGCCAGCACCCCAGGACTTGCGAACACTGAATTCATCTCCAACCCAGACTCCAACTGTGGGTGATCACCATGGCAGAGCTTCTTAAGAAGCCCTTCACTGAGTCTCTAAGGCCCACTAACCGGATGTCCTGTGACCTGCACGTACGAACCTACGCCTTGACACCTAGGCATGGCTGTGCTGACCCAGAGGAGCAGGAGGACAAAGAGGTAGGTAGTTTACCCTCTCCATGTATCTTGACTTTGGTCCATTTTATTTTTATGGTGCTGGGCCTAGAACCCATGCATTGTCACAGAGGCCCAGCCCTGCCCTGTGTATTTTAACAGTGTTATTTACCAAATCATTTAAAGTGGTTGAGTAAACACTGAAAAAAGAGAAATTCAGGTGACTGAAACATTCTAAAAGGTTTCTATCTACTTGTCAGTATGGTAGGCCTGACACAGAGGAGTCAAGAAATGGGTATTTAGTGGGCTAAAGATAGCTCACAATAAATTATAATTGGGGTCTTGGACCTACAACATTCAAACCTCTCCACAGCAAATTTTTGTGAAATTTCAGTCAATCAGTCAGCCTCTGCAGACACAGCTTCTTCCCAGGAATTCTCCTTTGTAACAGACCACGGTCAAGACAAACCATCTCCCACAGAGCAGGTCTGCCCTCCCACAGGACCAGACTGCAGCTGGCATAGCTCCTCTTCACGGGCTGAATTTAGAACCACCTGTGAGACTGAGACCCAGCCCTGGGTGTGTGAGAGTTTTTCCAGAGAAAAATTAACGAAGATGCCACATGGAACCAGAGTGGAAGGGAAAA